>NC_142803.1:44671367-44971367 GCF_049724085.1 Artemia sp. Qi Xiang Cuo
AAATAGCAAATTACACATCCCAAACTATTGGTTTCAGACAACATTCACCTACGAAATACTAGAAAACCTTAGCTCAGAAAAGCCTGAAATAGCAAACTACACATCCCAAATCATAATGTTCTGACAACACATACCTATGAAAGGCTAAGAAACCTAACTCAGAAAAGTCGAAAATAGCAAACTACACATCCCAAATCATAGGTTTCAGACACTACACACCTATGAAAGACTAAGAAATCCAACTCAGAAAAGCCCGAAATAGTAATTTACATATCCCAAATCATAAGTTTCAGACAGCATTCACCTACGAAATACTAAGAAACCTTAGCTCAGAAAAGTCTGAAATAGCCAACTACTCATCCCAAACTCGAAGTTTCAGACAACAAACACCTATGAGTGACTAAGAATCCTAGCTCTGAAAAGTCCAAAAAGCAAACTACACCTCCCAAATCATAATTTTCTGAAAGGACACACATATGATAGGCTAAGAAATCTAGCTCAGAAAAGTCAAAAATAGCAAATTAACCATCCCAAATCATAGGTTTCAGTCAACACACACCTACGAATGGCTAAGAAATCCAGCTCAGAAAAGTCAAAAAATAGCAACCCACACACTCCAAATCATTGGTTTCAGACATCGCACACCTATGAACGACTAAGAAATCAGGGTATGAAAAGTCGGAAATAGCAAATTACATATCCCAAATCATAGGTTTCAGACAACACTCACCTATGAACGGCTAAGAAACCTAGCTCAGAAAAGTCAAAAATAGCAAACTAGTCATCCCAAACTATATGTTTCAGACAACAAACACCTATGAAAGGCTAAGAAATCCAGCTCAGAAAAGTCAAAAGTAGCAATCCACCCACACCAAATCATAGGTTTCATACACTACACAACTATGAAAGACTAAGAAATCTAACTCAGAAAAGCCTGAAATAGCAAACTACATATCCCAAATCATCGGTTTCAGTCAACACACACCAACGAAAGACTAAGAAACCTAGCTCAGAAAAGTCAAAAATAGCAAACTATTCATCCCAAACTATTGGTTTCAGACAACATTCACCTACGAAATACTAGAAAACCTTAGCTCAGAAAAGCCTGAAATAGCAAACTATACATCCCAAATCATAATTTTCTGACAACGCATACCTATGAAAGGCTAAGAAATCCAGCTCAGAAAAGTCGAAAATAGCAAACTACACATCCCAAATCATAGGTTTCAGACACCACACACCTATGAAAGACTAAGAAATCCAACTCAGAAAAGTCAAAAATAGCAAACTAAATATCCCAAATCATCAGTTTCACTCAACACACACAAACGAAAGGCTAAGAAACCTAGCTCATAAAAGCCTGAAATAGCAAACTACTCATCCCAAACTATTGGTTTCAGACAACATTCACCTAGGAAATACTAGGAAACCTTAGCTCAGAAAAGCCTGAAGTAGCAAACTACACATCCCAAATCATAGGTTTCAGACAACACACATCAACGAAAGACGGGTGCTCGGGGAGAGCCTTTGAGGGTCTGTGGGTCCCTTGAGGGTCGGTGGTCCTTTGGGAGTTCGGGGGGACATTTGGGGATCGGGGGATGGGCTGTGGGGGGCCGGGGTATGGCATTGGGGGGTGTGGGTGGGCCTTTGGGGGTCTGGGGGGCACTTGAGGACCGATTGGTCCTTTGGGAGCCTGGTGGACCTTTGGGGGCGGGGGAGGGCCTTTGGGGGTCCGGGGGGCCAGTTGGGAGCCTGGGGACAGTTGGGGACCGGTGGAGGGCCTTTGGGACCCGGTTGGTCTTTTGGGAACACAATGGGCCTGTGGGGGGCCCGGGGATGGCCGTTGAGGGTCTGGGGTGAGCCTTTGGGGGCCGGGGGAGGGCCTTTGGGCCACAGGGAGGGCGTTTGGGCCCCGGGGGGGCCTTTGGGGGCCTGGGGGACCTTTGGGGACCGGTGGAGGGCCTTTGGGACCCTGTTGGTCCTTTGGAACTCACTGGGCCTTGGGGGGGCCCGGGGGTGGGCCAGGGGGGGTGGGGGGGGGCCGTTGGGGCACAGGGTGGGCCTTTGGGGGCCGGGGGGACATTTGGGGACCATTGGAGGGCCTTTGGGACCCCGTTGATCCTTTGGGAGCCCGGGGGACCTTTCAGGACCAGGGGAGGGCCTTTGGGGCAGTTGGGGGCCGGTGGAGGGCCTTTGGGACCCCGTTGGTCCTTTGGGAGCTCGATGGACCTTTGGGGGGCCCGGGGATGGCCTTTGGGGGTCTGGGTGGGCCTTTGGGGGCGCCGGTGGCCCTTTGGGAGCTTGGGGGACCTTTGAGTGTCCGGGGGGGGTATTTGGGGCCTGGGGGACATTTGGGGACCGGTGGAGGGCCTTTGGGAGCTTGGGGGGCCTTTGAGGACCGGGGGCTTCCTTCGGGGTTGGGGTAGGAGGATTGGAACCCTTTGGGGTTGGGTTAGAGGACCTCACAACACTGTTCAAATGAAACTTGTGTATTATAACGACCACACTCAAAACCTCTTCTAAAATCTCTTCAAAAATCTTCTTTTAAAATGTCTCTATCTGTTTCGCTGAAATAGTTCCATAACCTGTCTAAAACGGTTTCGCCCAAATAATCCCTAAACGCAAATTCAGCGTGTTCCTTTGTTATTGGCATCTCTGTGCTAAAGCATTTCAAATTAATAGAAAACCTTCTCGCGCGCTAAAACAATTCATCGCTAAGATGTTTCTTGCCTAATTGTTTCCATGGCCTTTGGTTATTAATATCCTTTGGAGTTCGACCAAAAGAGTTGTTCCCGAGGCAAAGACATTAATGACTTGGATCTATTCCCGGAGAAATGTTTCTAGGCGAAAATTTTTAAAGTGTGACAGATGATGTCATTGATTGATTGATCTGTCAAGAAATGGGAAATTAATTTGTTGTTTCTAAGGGGAATTATTGATTCACGATAGGTGAATTGAGGTCGACAGCACAGGTGTTCCAAATTCCCAATCGATTACGCAATCAAGTTCTCGGAAACTGTCAGCATTAAACTAAATTGTAGATGGCAGCAGGGGTGAGGGGTGGGGCTCAATAATGCATCTCTACTAGAAGCTTTTATACAGCATTAAAATAACTTAGTATAACGAGCGAGGGGCGGATGACGGGCAGTCCGTCTCCTATATGGAATATTTTTTGTCCATTTTAAGCTTTAATGTTGCTCATAACTCTCAGTTGAAAAAAAACCTGCTTTTTAAATTTAATTTCCAACTATTTTTGCAAACAAGGTCTTAAAGCCCCCCTCCGTGAAACATTGTCACTACTAATAGAGATCGAAGCCAAGAAATAACCAACAGAATTTCACGAATCATCAAGAAAATCAACTGAAGTGACTGTTTGAAATAAATGTCTGTTTGTTAAGTGACTGTTTGAAATAAATGTCTATTTAACCATTTATGTTTTATGTTTACTACGTAACAATTTAGGAACAAAAATGCGACCGTATGACATTACTTTCCTCTGCAACTGGGATGCTCAATATATAAATTTTCGATACTTTTAAATTGACTAGGTACCTCAGAATTTTCAATATATAACAGCTTGGCCCTCCTTGGGACAAAATCGTAGTAGATGTCACTAAATAGCGCAAATTACCCTAATCGCAATCTTTTTGGCTACTTAAAAAGGGCACTAGAACTTTCAATTTCAGTAGAAAGCTATCTTATACTCCCAGGACTCACCCCTGCTGCCACCTACAACTTTTTTGCACCCCAAATAAGGGCATAGAGTCATTAGGGAGAACACGTGGTTAATGGGGTCAATGACCTCTTTTTTCCAAGGTCGATTTATTTGATGTTTCTATGTGTAATAACTCCGGAACGAAGGTTGCACATGCGCATTGAATTCTAACGGGAACAATGTTATTGATCTAGGACTCGAGGGGGAAGTGAATTTCCGAGAACATGATTGCGTAATCGTTCGTGAATGTCATGGTGTCCAGAAATAGTATTTGTTGTTGTTGCTCGAGCCAAATGTTATGAGTTTCCCGGAATTTGGAACACCTGTGCTGTCGACCTCAATTCACCTATCGTGAATCAAGACGTCCCCTTAGAAACAACAACGGAAGTTCCCCGTTCTTGACAGATCAATCAATCAATGACATCATTTGTCAGACTTTAAAAATTTTCGCCTAGAAACATTTCTCCAGGAATAGATCCAACTCATTAATGTCTTTGCCTCGGGAACAGTTCTACTGGTCGAACTCCAAAGGATATTAATAACCAAAGGCCATTGAAACAATTCTCCAAGAAACATCTTAGCGATGAATTGTTTTAGCGCGCGAAAAGGTTTCTTATTAATTTGAAATGTGTTAGCGCAGAGATGCCAATAACAAAGGAACACGCTGAATTTACGTTTAGGGATTATTTGGGCGAAACCGTTTTAGACAGGTTATGGAACTATTTCGGCGAAACAGATAGAGACATTTTAAAAGAAGATTTTTGAAGAGATTTTGGAAGAGGTTTTGAGTGTGGTCGTTATAATACACAAGTTTCATTTGAACAGTGTTGTGAGGTCCTCTAACCCAACCCCAAAGGGTTCCAATCCTCCTACCCAACCCCGAAGGAAGCCCCCGGTCCTCAAAGGCCCCCCAAGCTCCCAAAGGGCCACCGGCGCCCCCAAAGGCCCACCCAGACCCCCAACGGCCATCCCCGGGCCCCCAAAGGCCCATCGAGCTCCCAAAAGACCAACGGGGTCCCAAAGGCACTCCACCGGTCCCCAACGGCCCTCCACCGGTCCCCAACTGTCCCCCCGGACCGTCAAAGGCCCCCCAAGCTCCCAAAGAGCCACCGGCGCCCCCAAAGGCCCACCCAGACCCTCAACGGCCATCCCCGGGCCCCCCAAAGACCCATCGAGCTCCCAAAGGACCAACGGGGTCCCAAAGGCCCTCCACCGGTCCCCACATGTCCCCCAGGCCCCAAACTGTCCCCCCGGACCCTCAAAGGCCCCCCGGTGCCCAAAGGCCCTCCCTGTGCCCCCCAAAGGCCCTCCCCTGGCCCCCAAAGGTCCCCCGGACCAGAGAAGCGCCGCCGGGATGCGCCGTGGGCCAGGAAAGCGCCGCAGGATGTGTCGCAGGGATGCGCCGCGGGTCAGGAAAGCGCCGCAGGGGATGCGCCGCAGGGAGGCACCGCAGGAAAGCGCCGCAGGATGTGCCGCAGGGATGCGCCGAAAAAAAAGTAAACTAAAAAGTAAAAATTTCGATCACAGAAGGGCATCCTCCCCCAAGGGTCCCCCCAAAACCCGCCCCACGCCCCCCAAACAGTCCCCGCGCCAATTATTTTAATAAATTTTTTTGGCGTTTTTATATCCTTTCTGACCAAGTTGCATTCATAATTTCATTCCTAAACCCATTTTCCAACCTCAAAGAGTCCCCTCCCCAATTCATAAATACTTTCTTGAATTTTTTAACATGGTATTTTTTTAACTTTTTACGTATCTTAAAATGACACGAAATATGCGTACGGCTCTACCAATCGTACTCTGTGCTTGTTCATGGACACGACGCGGCTTTTCCACTGGTACTCTATGGCAGGTTATCGACACTAGCGAGTTTATTGCGTACATTAAATCAGTATTTTTTACGCAGTGGAAGGATCAACACACAATTCATATCTGTAAAAAGTGAAGATGAATTATTCAACGAAAGTATGTGCACATGAAAAAATCATTGTCGTGTTGAACGCTGACAAGGAGAAATACCTGAACTATGAAACGAGTGCAAGTGGAGATCTTATTGGCAATGTATGCATACGTTGTCATGACAGAGAGGAGTTAAATTCTTTTGGTGTACCCAAGAATTTCCATCATGCAAGTGGTGGATATGCGAGAGTAACATTACCAGAGAAATTAGTAGTCAAAGAGAATGCAAACTTAAAAATAATAGTTGATGAAGGGGGACAACTTCTAGCTAATGGTTCTGGTAGCATGTTAGCCGTTGATAGATCTTATCGCAATTCTTCCGGTGTTAGCATTCGAATGAAAGCAAAAGGAAAAAGAAGACAAGCATACAGCTGCATCAACATCATAAATCATATCATGTCAAAGTGTCAAAACTGCTATCTTTGTAAAAATAATGTGACAATAGACAGTGAAATTGCAGGCAGAATAAAAAGGACATTAGCAGACAATATCATCAATGAATATAAAGATGAATTGATGGAAAGTGAAGCGCAAGTGTACTAATAATGTATAATAATGTATTTAACGTATTTTTATATCATTATTCTACATGTCCTTATTTCATTAAAAATATCTTATGCGTTATTTTGTTAAGTGTTCATTATTTTTAGGGTATGCTAGAACGTCAAACGTTCAGAATATCTATTAAAAAGGTCAGAGATGTAAGAAAAATAATTTTAGAGATAATAATACTACTATTCCAAATTTTTCATAGAAGATAGAAAAGTTCAAGTTCTCTTCTGAATTTTACCAACAAACACAATTCAATTCTAATTTCACCAGAGAAAATAAAAAGCTTCCACTTCAGTTTTAAGTTCACCAAGACATTAAAAAATTTAAAGTTCAGTTCTAAATTTTTCCTTAGAAGATAGGAAAAGTTATACTATGATAGTGATTATTTTCCATGAAGATAAAAAATTTCACTTTAATTCTAAATTTTCTTAAATTCAATTCCGACCTTTCTCAAAGAGATGAAAAAATTTAAAGTTCTATTACAAATATTTCCCCGGAAGAAGAAAAGTTCAACTTAGATTCTGAATTTTCCCAATGAAAATGAAATAAGTTATTTATCAATTCTATTTTCCCAAAATAATAAAAAATTTTCCACTTCAATTCAGATTTTTCTCAAAGAGATGAAAAAATTTAAAATATTGTTCAAAATTTTTCTTAGAAGATAGAAAATATCAAGTTATAATATGAATTTTACAAAATAACACAATTAAATTCTAATTTATCCAGAGGAAATAAAAAGCTTCCACTTCAGTTTTAAGTTTACCAAGACATTAAAAAATTTAAAGTTCAGTTCTAAATTTTTCCTTAGAAGATAGGAATAGTTATACTTTGATTGTGATTATTTTCTATGAAGATAAAAAGTTTCACTTTAATTCTAAATTTTCTTAAATTCAGTTCCGACCTTTCTCAAAGAGATGAAAAAATTTAAAGTTCTGTTCAATATATTTTCTCGGAAGAAGAAAAGTTCAACTTCGATTCTGAATTTTCTAATTGAAAATGAAATAATTTATTGATCAATTCTATTTTCCCAAAATAATATAAAAATTTTCCACTTCACTTCAGATTTTTCTCAAAGAGATGAAAAATTTAAAATACTATTCCAAATTTTTCATAGAAGATAGAAAAGTTCAAGTTCTCTTCAGAATTTTACCAACAAACACAATTCAATTCTAATTTCTCCAGAGAAAATAAAAAGCTTCCACTTCAGTTTTAAGTTCACCAAGACATAAAGAATTTAAAGTTCTGTTCTAAATTTTTCTGTAGAAGATAGGAAAAGTTATACTATGATAGTGATTATTTTCCGTGAAGATAAAAAGTTTCACTTTAAATCTAAATTTTCTTAAATTCAGTTCCGACTTTTCACATAGAGATGAAAAAATTTAAAGTTCTGTTCCAAATTTTTCATAGAATATTGGAAAAGTTATACTTTGATCGTGAATATTCAAGTTCTCTTCTGAATTTTACCAAAGAACACACTTCAATTCTAATTTCTCCAGAGAAAACAAAAATCTTCCACTTCAGTTCATTATTTCACAAAGACATAAAGAAATTTAAAGTTCAATTCTAATTTTTCGATGGAAGATGGAAAAAGTTATACCATACTTGTGAATATTTTCACGGAAGCTAAAAAGTCCTAGTTCAATTTAAAATTTTTCTCAACGAAGTCAAGGAAAGTTCAAGTTCTCTTCTGAATTTTCTCAATGAAAAAAAATTAGTCATTGATCATTTCTACTTTTTCCAAATAATATAAAAATTTTCCACTTCACTTCAGATTTTTCTCAAAGAGATGAAAAATCTAAAATACTGTTCCAAATTTTCTCAACGAAGCGAAGAAAAGTTCAAGTTCTCTTCAGAATTTTAGCAAAGAACACACTTCAATTCTAATTTCTCCAGAGAAAATAAAAATCTTCCACTTCAGTTCTTTATTTCACAAAGACATAAAGAAATTTAAAGTTCAATTCTAAATTTTTCGGTGGAAGATAGAAAAAGTAAACCATACTTGTGAATATTTTCATGGAAGATAAAAAGTTCTAGTTCAATTTAAAATTTTCTCAACGAAGTGAAAAAAAGTTCAAGTTCATATTCTGAACTTTACCAAAGAACACACTTCAATTCTAATTTCTCCAGAGAAAACAAAAATCTTCCACTTCAGTTCAGTATTTCACAAAGACATATTCTGAAATTTAAAGTTCAATTCTAATTTCTCCAGAGAAAACAAAAATCTTCCACTTCAGTTCAGTATTTCACAAAGACATAAAGAAATTTAAAGTTCAATTCTAATTTTTCGGTGGAGGATGGAAAAAGTAATATTATACTTGTGAATATTTTCACGGAAGATAAAAAGTTCTAGTTCAATTTAAAATTTTCTCAACGAAGTCAAGGAAAGTTCAAGTTCTCTTCTGAATTTTCTCAATGAAAAAAAAATTAGTCATTTATAATTTATATTTTTCCAAATAATAAAAAAATTTTCCACTTTATTTCAGATCTGTCTCGAAGAGATGAAAAATTTAAAATACTGTTCCAAATTTTTCAAGGAAGATAAAAAAGTTCAAGTTCTAATCGGAATTTTATCAAAGGAAACAATTCAATTCTGATTTCGAGAGAAAAAATAAAAATTTTAAACTTCAGTTCGTTATTTCACAAATACATAAAGAAATTTAAAGTTCGATTCTAAATTTTTCGGTGGAAGATAGAAAAAGTAATAACATAAATGTGAATATTTTCCTGAAAGATAAAAAGTTTAAGTTCAATTTAAAATTTTCTCAACGAAGTGAAGAAAAGTTCAAGTTACCTTATGAAATTTAAAATATAACACACTTCAATTCTAATTTCTCCTTATAAAAAAAAAATCTTCATCATCAGTTCTTTATTTAAAAAATACATAAAAAATTTTAAAGCTCAATACTAAATTTTTCTGTTGAAGATAGAAAAATCAATAAGATACTTGTGAATTTTTTAAAGTAAGATAAAAATTTCTAGTTCAATTTAAAATTTTCTCAAAGAATTCAAGTAAAGTTCAAGTTCTCTTCTGAAGTTTACCAAAGAACACACTTCAATTCTAATTTCTCCAGAGAAAACAAAAATCTTCCACTTCAGTTCTCTATTTCACAAAGACATAAAGAAATTTAAAGTTCAATTCTAAATTTTTCGGTGGAAGATAGAAAAAGTAATACCATACTTGTGATTATTTTCATGGAAGATAAAAAGTTCTAGTTCAATTTAAAATTTTCTCAACGAAGTGAAGAAAAGTTCATGTTCATTACTGAATTTTACCACAGAACACAATTCAATTCTAATTTCTCCAGAGAAAACAAAAATCTTCCACTTCAGTTCTTTATTTCACAAAGACATAAAGAAATTTAAAGTTCAATTCTAAATTTTTCAGTGGGAGATAGAAAAATTAATACCATACTTGTGAATATTTTCACGGAAGATAAAAAGCTCTAGTTCAATTTTAAATTTCCTCAACGAAGTCAAGGAAAGTTCATGTTCTCTTCTGAACTTTACCAAAGAACACAATTCAATTCTAATTTCTACAGAGAAAATAAAAATCTTCCACTTAAGTTCTTTATTTCACAAAGACATAAAGAAATTTAAAGTTCAATTCTAAATTTTTCGGTGGAAGATAGAAAAAGTAATACCATACTTGTGAATATTTTCCCGGAAGATAAAAAGTTCTAGTTCAATTTAAAATTTTCTCACCGAAGTGAAGAAAAGTTCAAGTTCTCTTCTGAATTTTACTACAGAACACCATTCATTTCTAATTTCACCAGAGAAAATAAAAATCTTCCACTTCAGTTCTTTATTTCACAAAAGACATAAAGAAATTTAAAGTTCAATTCTAAATTTTTCAGTGGAAGATAGAAAAAGTAATATCATACTTGTGAATATTTTCACGGAAGATAAAAATTCTTGTCCAATTTAAAATTTTCTCAACGAAGTGAAGAAAAGTTCAATTTCTCTTCTGAACTTTACAAAAGAACACACTTCAATTCTAATTTCTCCAGAAAAAATAAAAATCTTCCACTTCACTTTTAAGTCCCTCAAAGAAATACAGAAATTTAAAGCTCTATTCTAAATTTTTAGATGGAAGATAGAAAAAGTAATACTATGACTTTGATTGTTTTCCATGAAGATCAAAAGTTTCACTTTATTTATAATTTTTCTTAAATTCAGTTCTGATTTTTCTCAAAGAGATTAAAAACTTTAAGTACATTTCAAAATGTTTCTATATAATATATGAATATCTATGATACTATTTTGGATTACTTTCCAGTTAATATAAAAAGTTAAAACTAGTCTCCAATATAATTAAGTTCAATTAAAATTTTTTGAAAAGAGATTAAAAATTTTATTTTCTCTTAACAATATCTAATATAGAATAGAAAAAGTTATACATAGATTTGAACATTCTATATGAAGATAAGGAGCATCAATTTAATTCTGAGTTTTCTCTAAGAATTGCAAAAAGTTCAAGTTCTCTTATGAATTTTCTTAGATAAGTAAAAAAATTTAGCTAATTTCTGAATTTACCAGTTAAAATGAAAAAAAGGTTACACTTCAGGTATTAATTCCTCAAATACATATAAAAATTCATAGCTATCTTAATTTTTCAAATAAAATTAAAGGGGTCCACTTCAGTTCTGGTTTTTTCTCAAAGAGATGAAAAATTTAAAGTTCTATTCTAATTTTAAATTAAATTTTGGCTCCTTTGTCTTATGGATTTACCCATCAAATTTTTAAATTAGAAAAGGAATGACTCGTTCCATTATTAAAGACAATCGTTCAAACTCCTTCATGTAACCTCCAAAACAATAGGTTAGGTTAAGTATAAATAAATATTAATAAATAAATAGAAACATTTCTACATGTTTAAGTTAGGTTAGGTTAGGTTATCTTATCATGAGTTATCATGATAAGTTAACCTAAACTTTTCCGGCGAGTAGGGTTAGGTTAGGATAGGCTAGATTAAGTTAGGTTAGATCAGGTTAGGTTAAGTTAGGTTAGGTTAGCCTCCGGACGCTTCACTTAGGTTAGCTTAGGTTAGGTGAGAGACAGGCAAAAAGTTAGGTGTATGATTAGGTTAGATTAAGTTAGGTTAGATTAATTTAGGTTTGGCTAGTTTAGCCCACGTAAGAGGCCGTTAGGATGGGCAACTATCGTCAACGCGAATAACAAAACCGAACTTAATCTAACCTAATCATACACATCACTTTTTGCCTGTCTCTCACCTAACCTAAGATAACCTAAAAGAAGCTTCAGGAGGCTAGCCTAACCTAACTTAACCTAACCTGATCTAACCTAACTTAATCTAGCCTAACCTACCCTAACCATACTCGCAAGAAAAGATTAGGTTAACTTATCAAGAGCTCTCATGATAAGTTAACCTAACCTAACCTTACTTAAACATGTAGAAATGTTTCTATTTATTTATTAATATTTATTTATACTTAACCTAACCGATTGTTTTGGAGGTTAGATGAAGGAGTTTGAACGATTGTCTTTAATAATAGAACGAGTCACTTCTTTTCTAATTAAAAAATTTGATGGGTAAATCCATAAGACAAAGGAGCCAAAATTTAATTTAAAATTAGAATAGAACTTTAAATTTTTCATCTCTTTGAGAAAAAAACCAGAACTGAAGTGGAGCCTTTTTATTTTATTGGAAAAATTAAAAGAGAACTTTGAATTTTTTATGTGTTTGAGGAATTAAGAACTGAAGTGGAAGCTTTTTTTAATTTTCATTGGTAAAATTCAGAATTGAGCTAACTTTTTTACTTCTTTAAGAAAATTCAGAAGAGAACTTGAACATTTTGCACTTCTTCGAGAAAACTCAGAATTAAAGTGATGCTCCTTATCTTCATGTCGAATATTCAAATCTATGTATAACTTTTTCTATTTTATATGAAAAATTTTGAACAGAACTTTAAATTTTTCATCTCTTTGAAAAAAATCGGAAGTGAAATTAAGAAAATTCGAATTAAAGTGAAACTTTTTATCTTCACTGGAAAATAATCACAATCGTAGTATAACTTTTCCTATCTTCTAGAGAAAAAATTAGAAATGAACTTTAAATTTTTCAACTCTTTGAGAAAAATCAGGACTGAATTTTAGAAAAATTATAAATAAAGTGAAACTTTTGATCTACATGGAAAACAATCACAGTCATAGTATTACTTTTTATATCTTCCATCTAAGAATTTAGAATAGAGCTTTAAATTTCTTTATTTCTTTGGGGGACTTAAAACTGAAGTGGAAGATTTTTATTTTTTTTGGAGAAATTAGAATTGAAGTGTGTTCTTTGGTTAAGTTCAGAAGAGAACTTGAACTTTTCTTCACTTCGTCGAGAAAATTTTAAATTGAACTAGAACTTTTTATCTTCCGTTAAAATATTCACAAGTATGATATTACTTTTTCTATCTTCCACCGAAAAATTTAGAATTGAACTTAAAATTTCTTTATGTCTTTTGTGAAATAAATAACTGAAGTGGAAGATTTTTATTTTCTCTGGTGAAAATAGAAATGAATTGTGTTCTTTAGTAAAGTTCAGAAGAGAACTTGAACTTTTCTTCCCTTCGGTGAGAAAATTTTAAGTTGAACTAGAACCTTTTATCTTCCGGGAAAATATTCACAAGTATGGTATTACTTTTTCTATCTTCCACCGAAAAATTTAGAATTGAACTTTAAATTTCATTATGTCTTTGTGAAATAAAGAACTTAAGTGGAAGATTTTTATTTTCTCTGTAGAAATTAGAATTGAATTGTGTTCTTTGGTAAAGTTCAGAAGAGAACATGAACTTTCTTGACTTCGTTGAGAAAATTTAAAATTGGACTAGAACTTTTTATCTTCCGTGAAAATAATCACAAGTATGGTATTAATTTTTCTATCTCCCACCGAAAAATTTAGAATTGAACTTTAAATTTCTTTATGTCTTTGTGAAATAAAGAACTGATGTGGAAGATTTTTGTTTTCTCTTGACAAATTAGAATTTAATTGTGTTCTTTGGTAAAATTTAGTAAAGAACATGAGCTTTTCTTAACTTCGTTGAGAAAATTTTAAATTGAACTAGAACTTTTTATCTTCCGTGAAAATATTAACAAGTATGATATTACTTTTTCTATCTTCCACCGAAAAATTTATAATTGAAATTTAAATTTCTTTATATCTTTGTAAAATAAAGAACTGAAGTGGAAGATTTTGTTTTCTCTGAAGAAATTAGAATTGAAGTGTGTTCTTTGGTAAAGTTCAGAGGAGAACTTGAACTTTTCTTCACTTCGTTGAGAAAATTTTAAATTGAACTATAATTTTTTATCTTCCAGGAAAATATTCACAAGTATGGTATTACTTTTTCTATCTTCCACCGAAAAATTTAGAATTGAACTTTAAATTTCTTTATGTCTTTGTGAAATAAAGAACTGAAGTGGAATATTTTTATTTTCTCTCTAGAAATTAGAACTGAATTTTGTTCTTTGATAAAATTCCGATGAGAACTTGAACTTTTTTATCTTCCGTGAAAAATTTAGAACAGTATTTTAAATTTTTCATCTCTTCGAGAGAGATCTGAAATAAAGTGGAAAATTTTTATATTATTTGGAAAAATAGAAATGATCAATGACTAATTTTTTTTTCATTGAGAAAATTCAGAAGAGAACTTGAACTTTGCTTGACTTCATTGAGAAAATTTTAAATTGAACTAGAACTTTTTATCTTCCGTGTAAATATTCACAAGTATGATATTACTTTTTTCATCTTCCACCAAAAAATTAGAATTGAACTTTAAATTTCTTTATGTCTTTTTGAAATACTGATCTGAAGTGGTAGATTTTTGTTTTCTCTGGAGAAATTAGAATTGAAGTGTGTTCTTTAAATTTCAGAATATGTCTTTGTGAAATACTGAACTGAAGTGGAAGATTTTTGTTTTCTCTGGAGAAATTAGAATTGAAGTGTGTTCTTTGGTAAAGTTCAGAATATGAACTTGAACTTTTCTTCACTTCGTTGAGAAAATTTTAAATTGAAATAGAACTTTTTATCTTTAATGAAAATATTCACAAGTATGGTATTACTTTTTCTATCTTCCACCGAAAAATTTAGAATTGAACTTTAAATTTTTTTATGTCTTTGTGAAATAAAGAACTCAAGTGGAAGATTTTTATTTTCTCCGGAGAAATTTAGAATTGAAGTGTGTTCTTTGCTAAAATTTCGACGAGAACTTGAACTTTTCTTCGCTTCGTTGGGAAAATTTGGATCAGTATTTTAGATTTTTCATCTCTTCGAGACATATCTGAACTAAAGTGGAAAATTTTTATATTATGTGGAAAAAATAGAAATGATCAATGACTAATTTCTTTTTCATTGAGAAAATTCAGAAGAGAACTTGAACTTTTCTTGACTTCATTGATAAAATTTAAAATTGAACTAGAACTTTTTATCTTCCGTGAAAATATTCACAAGTATTGTATTACTTTTTCCATCTTCCATCTAAAAATTAGAATTTAACATTAAATTTATTTATGTGTTTGTGAAATAATTAACTGAAGTGGAAGATTTTTGTTTTCTCTGGAGAAATTAGAATTGAAGTGTGTTCTTTGGTAAAATTCAGAAGAGAACTTGAATATTCACGATCAAAGTATAACTTTTCCAATATTCTATGAAAAATTTGGAACAGAACTTTAAATTTTTTCATCTCTATGTGAAAAGTCAGAACTGAATTTAAGAAAATTTAGAATTAAAGTGAAACTTTTTATCTTCACGGAAAATAATCACTATCATAGTATAACTTTTCCTATCTTCTACAGAAAAATTTAGAACATAACTTTAAATTTTTTATGTCTTGGTGAACTTAAAACTGAAGTGGAAGCATTTTATTTTCTCTGGAGAAATTAGAATTGAATTGTGTTTGTTGGTAAAATTCAGAAGAGAACTTGAACTTTTCTATTTTCTATGAAAAATTTGGGATAGTATTTTAAATTTTTCATCTCTTTGAGAAAACTCTGAAGTGAAGTGGAAAATTTTTATATTATTTTGGGAAAATAGAATTGATCAATAACTTATTTCATTTTCAATGAGAAAATTCAGAATCGAAGTTGAACTTTTCTTCTTCCGAAAAAATATATTGAACAGAACTTTAAATTTTTTCATCTCTTTGAGAAAGGTCGGAGCTGAATTTAAGAAAATTTAGAATTAAAGTGAAACTTTTTATCTTCATAGAAAATAATCACAATCAAAGTATAACTATTCCTATCTTCTAAGGAAAAATTTTGAACTGAACTTTAAATTTTTTAATGTCTTGGTAAACTTAAAACTGAAGTGGAAGCTTTTTATTTCCTCTAGAGAAATTAGAATTGAATTGTGTTCTTAGGTAAAATTCAGATTATAACTTGATCTTTTCTATCTTCTAAGAAAAATTTGGAACAATATTTTAAATTTTTTCATCTATTTGAGAAAAATCTGAAGTGAAGTGGAAATTTTTATATTATTTTGGGAAAATAGAATTGATCAATAACTTATTTCCTTTTCATTGAGAAAATTCAGAATCGAAGTTGAACTTTTCTTCTTCCGGTGAAATATTTGGAATAGAACTTTAAATTTTTTCATCTCTTTGAGAAAGGTCGGAATTGAATTTAAGAATATTTAGAATTAAAGTGAAATTTTTTATCTTCATGGAAAATAATCACTATCATAGTATAACTTTTCCTATCTTCTAAGGAAAAATTTAGAACTGAACTTTAAATTTTTTAAGGTCTTGGTTAACTTAAAACTGAAGTGGAAGATTTTTATTTTCTCTGGTAAAATTAGAATTGAATTGTGTTTGTTGGTAAAATTCAGAAGAGAACTTGAACTTTTCTATCTTCTATGAAAAATTTGGAATAGTAGTATCATTATCTCTAAAATTATTTTTCTTACATCTCTGACCTTTTTAATACATATTCTGAACGTTTGACGTTCTAGCATACCCTAAAAATAATGAACACTTAACAAAATAACGCATAAGATATTTTTAATGAAATAAGGACATGTAGAATAATGATATAAAAATATGTTAAATACATTAGTATACATTATTAGTACACTTGCGCTTCACTTTCCGTCAATTCATCTTTATATTCATTGATGATACTGTCTGCAAATGCCCTTTTTATTTTGCCTGCGATTTCACTGTATATTGTAACATTATTTTTACATAGATAGCAGTTTTGACAAATTGACATGATATGATTTATGATGTTGATGCAGCTGTATGTATGTCTTCTTTTTCCTTTTGCTTTCATTCGAATGCTAACACCGGAAGAATTGCGATAAGATCTATCAACGGCTAACATGCTACCAGAACCATTAGCTAGAAGTTGTCCCTCTTCATCAACTATTATTTTTAAGTTGGCATTCTCTTTGACTACTAATTTCTCTGGTAATGTTACTCTCGCATATCCACCACTTGCATGATGGAAATTCTTGGGTACACCAAAGGAATTTAACTCCTCACTGTCATGACAACGTATGCATACATTGCCAATAAGATCTCCACTTGCACTCGTTTCATAGTTCAGGTATTTCTCCTTGTCAGCGTTCAACACGACAATGATTTTTTCATGTGCACATACTTTCGTTGAATAATTCATCTTCACTTTTTACAGATATGAATTGTGTGTTGATCCTTCCACTGCGTAAAGAATACTGATTTAATACATGCAATAAACTCGCTAGTGTCAATAACCTGCCATAGAGTACCAGTGGAAAAGCCGCGTCGTGTCCATGAACAAGCACAGAGTATGATTGGTAGAGCCGTATACATATTTCATGTCATTTTAAGATACGTAAAAAGTTAAAAAAAATACCATGTTAAAAAATTCAAGACAGTATTTATGAATTGGGGAGGGGACTCTTTGAGGTTATAAAATAGGTTTAGGAATGACATTATGAATGGAACTTGGTCAGAAAGGATATAATAAAGCCATAAAAAAGTATTAAAAAAAATGGAGAGGGGACTCTTTGGGGGGCCTGGGGAGGGTGTTTGGGGGACCCTTGGGGGAGGGTGCCCTTCTGTGATCGAAATTTATACTTTTTAGTTTACTTTTTTTTTGCAGCGCATCCCTGCGGCACATCCTGCGGCACTTTCCTGCGGTGCCTCCCTGCGGCGCATCCCCTGCGGCGCTTTCCTGACCCGCGGCGCATCCCTGCGGCACATCCTGCGGCGCTTTCCTGGCCCACGGCGCATCCCGGCGGCGCTTCGCGGGTCCGGGGGCCCTTGGGGGGCGGGGGGAGGGCCTTGGGGGGGCACCGGGAGGGCCTTTGGGCACCGGGGGGCCTTTGAGGGTCCGGGGGGACAGTTGGGGGCCTGAGGGACATTTGGGGACCGGTGGAGGGCCTTTGGGACCCCGTTGGTCCTTTGGGAGCTCGATGGGTCTTTGGGGGGCCCGGAGATGGCCGTTGAGGGTCTGGGTGGGCCTTTGGGGGCACCGGTGGCCCTTTGGGAGCTTGGGGGGCCTTTGAGGGTCCGGGAGGACAGTTGGGGACCGGTGGAGGGCCTTTGGGGACCGGTGGAGGGCCTTTGGGACCCCGTTGGTCCTTTGGGAGCTCGATGGGCCTTTGGGGGGCCCGGGGATGGCCGTTGAGGGTCTGGGTGGGCCTTTGGGGGCGCCGGTGGCCCTTTGGGAGCTTGGGGGGGCCTTTGAGGACCAGGGGCTTCCTTCGGGGTTGGGGTAGGAGGATTGGAACCCTTTGGGGTTGGGTTAGAGGACCTCACAACACTGTTCAAATGAAACTTGTGTATTATAACGACCACCCTCAAAACCTCTTCCAAAATCTCTTCAAAAATCTTCTTTTAAAATGTCTCTATCTGTTTCGCCGAAATAGTTCCATAACCTGTCTAAAACGGTTTCGCCCAAATAATCCCTAAACGTAAATTCAGCGTGTTCCTTTGTTATTGGCATCTCTGCGCTAACGCATTTCAAATTAATAAGACACCTTTTCGCGCGCTAAAACAATTCATCGCTAAGATGTTTCTTGGAGAATTGTTTCAATGGCCTTTGGTTATTAATATCTTTTGGAGTTCGACCAGTAGAACTGTTCCCGAGGCAAAGACATTAATGATTTGGATCTATTCCTGGAGAAATGTTTCTAGGCGAAAATTTTTAAAGTCTGACAGATGATGTCATTGATTGATTGATCTGTCAAGAAAGGGGAAATTAATTTGTTGTTTCTAAGGGGAATTATTGATTCACGATAGGTGAATTGAGGTCGACAGCACAGGTGTTCCAAATTCCGGGAAACTCATAACATTTGGCTCGAGCAACAACAACAAATACTATTTCTGGACACCATGACATTCACGATCGATTACGCAATCATGTTCTCGGAAATTCACTTCCCCCTCGAGTCCTAGATCAATAACAATGTTCCCGTTAGAATTCAATGCGCATGTGCAACCTTCGTTCCGGAGTTATTACACATAGAAACATCAAATAAATCGACCTTGGAAAAAAGAGGTCATTGACCCCATTAACCACGTGTTCTCCCTAATGACTCTATGCCCTTATTTGGGGTGCAAAAAAGTTGTAGGTGGCAGCAGGGGCGAGTCCTGGGAGTATAAGATAGCTTTCTACTAATTTCTCTCTGACTGAACACACTATTTGAGGGCTATTGGTTTGATAGAGTCATCTCTGGGAAAAAAGAACAACCAATTAAACGCATATTCGTGTTCTTTCTTCTGAAAACAAACAACAAAATTCCATAATTTTGTTGATAAAAGCCTGAATCCTTTGCAATAGGATTCTCTGATGCACTTAATTTAATGATGTGGTACACTAAGATAAGGAAAGAAAAAACTTTACAAAAAAAAACAACGAAAGTAAATCTTATTAAAAGTTATGGTGTTTTTTCTTTACTAGTCAGTGTTTTGGCTCTATAAAATTCTTTTATAACTATTATACTCAACACGATGAAAAAGTAACGAAAATGTTGGGCATGAAATATAGAATGAAATTCATTGTATTACATTTCTAAACACTACAATAAACATTTCTAAACACTACAATTACAATAAACAAGCGATTCAAACTCAAAAAGAACAAAAATTAATATGAGTAGGGTTGACAACCCCCCTGCCTTCTCAAGACAAGAACATAATTTACAATTTAGTAAAAAAAAAAAAAAAAAAAAAAATTACCATGGATTGCCAGTTTAATATACATACTGATATTTATTCTTTACAGTTTTAATAATTTTTATTTATTTTATAAGTAAAAAAAGTGAAAATATATTAAATTTATTTGGTCTTTAGTTCAATTCAGCACTGTCCAGAGTTTATACGACCACCCATTCAGTAAAAACCTTATATGCCTTTAGGGATTAACTTATAACCCTTTCCCTCAGGTTCTGATAGGCTATTTCAGCCCCGAAGGCCTCTTTATATGGTCTTTAGACTATTTTAAACAAAATGGCTATCTCAAAATTTCTATCGGTTGTATTTGGGGAAAAGATAACGTGGGATGAGATTAGTTCCCGTCCTATCTCTTTTGACTCTTAAAAAGGACACTTTCCAGCTGAGGGAGGCACATCCGAAGCTTATACGACTACCCTTTCAATAAATACCTTAAATGATAACAATTAGCAACTAATATAATTTATAGCCCATGCCCTGAGGGCCGTGGGGGATTTTCATTCCCAAAGACATAATTACTGGCCTTTTCAACTACGCTGAGCAAAATGGCTATCGCAAAATTTTGATTGGATGTGTTTGGGGAATGATGGGTAGGGGGGCTGGTTGCCCTCCAATCACTTTTGACTATTACAAAGGGCAACAAAACTTGTAATTTCCAGTCGAATGAGTCGAAGTTTATGCAACCATCCTTTCCATAAAAACCTCATAGACCCCCGGGGCATAGCTTACAACCCTTGCCCTGAGGGCTCAGGGGGGGGGGGGGTTAATCTTCAAAGAAATAATTACTAGACCTTTCAACTACGCTGAACGAAATGGCTGTCTCAAAATTTTGATTGGATGTATTAGGTGAAATGATGGGTGTAGTGGGGGACTGGTTTTTAGACACCTGTCTAAAAACGGATTTTTTCCGAACATAATTAAATTAGTAAGTTTCGCAATCTAACCTCAGTGAAGTAAAAGAACATTTATTTCATAACGAAATTGAACCGTTTTACGAACATCATCAAATTAGTAAGTTTCGCAATCTAATCTCAGTGAAGTAAAAGAACATTTATTTCATGAAGAAATTGCACCGTCTCCGGCTTATGTTTACCTGCTACCTGTTAAACGATATTTGATAGCGTTTTGCCTTATGAACTACAGATAAACTATGAGCGAAAAATTTGTTTATTCGCCGCCGCTCAACTTTCTTTTCCGTTCGTTGAATAATGGCAATAAACTATCGCGAATAATTGACTCCGCAGTTAAGTTCATTGACAAGGAAAGGATAAATGAAGCCCGAGTTTTTCTGCATGAAATCACATGCGCTAACGAGCGGTTGTCTATGAAAGTCAAAGAGGAAGATCAAGGAGGTACACTTGTGCCTCTATAAAGAGGCGACCCACCACAATGTTAAGCGATTTCCGGTCCTAGCAGTCGCAGAGAGACAGCGGTAATCGCATTTTGTAGCCCAAGCTCAAACTAAGAAACGTGCAAAATTTCACCCCCCTCCGACTTTATCTTCATGGGTAAAAGTGGGCCGGAAGTTTCGACCCTCCGACCACAGCCCCCCTTTAACGTTGTCCGATTGGGTTGAAATTTAGAGGTTAAGCTTTACTAGGGCCCGGGAGCTTATCCTCGAAATTTGAGACAGTTTGACTTTCTCACAACTCTTTTTTTTAAACAATAAAAACTTTAGCGTAAAGAGCGCGGCGTTGAGGAGGGCACCGCCCCTTTCATATACGGAATATTTTCTGTTCGTTTTAAGATTTAATGTCGCTCCTTACTTTCAGTTTAAATAAATTTTTTTTTTATTTAAAGGCTGCGAAAACGGGGAGTTTGGGGGGCGGCAGCCCCCCAACTGTGCCTCCTAATCCCTGTACGTTTTAAGGTTCGACCTTGTAACTCAGCCTCTTTAACTCTTTAGAAAAAGTAGTTTTTTTCAAATAATAACGTTAAAGAACTATGTCGTACAATGGTCTCAGCGGTGAAAGATCAGAAATGTAAGCTTCCAAAATTTGTGATAATATACCCACAAGAAGTTCCTATAACTGCAGACTAAATCAGTGCAGTCGTAATTACTCGTGTCAATGAGATGTGCAGAAAGGTAGACGGATTTATAGAATCACAAAGCCAGCAAAAATTCAGTCAACTACTTGCCCAGACTTCAAAAACCTTCGTCCCCCCTCCCCAACAGTTATCCTACGCTGCAGTAGTAATAAAAAACTTTCCACGTGAATTAAAAACTCCCGAATCACGCAAGGAGTTTGTTACCCAATTTTGCGAAAATGACTCTGATGAAGCTGTTGAACTGAAGCGTTTTAAAACTGCAACTAAGCTACTTTTTAAGAACATAAGGGCCTCCACACGCATCGCCGATACATAGCAAAGTCAAGGCCAAACTTAGAAGCCCGTGCAAAGGCCCCACCATACATCGGTATCATTACGCAAGTGCCTCGGGATGTTACAGAGGAGGAATTGAAGGCCCTTTTCATGGGCGTAATTGAGGTGTAACGTTGTGGTACTGCACAGGCATTTAAACTCTATTTCGGAACCGCAGTTGACCTCAAACTTGCCGTCTACAGCCCGCCAATGGTTGGAATAGAACGATTAAATGTGAAAAACTTCATTTATTTGCCTCTCAATTGTTACAAGCACCATAAAAATGGACATAAGGCCGCTTCGTGTATAAATGATGCTGTCTATGGCCGATGCGCAAATCCTGAACACGTTTCATCAAAGGATAGCCATGTACAAAGCCGATACGTTGTGTAGCTTTTTATTCGTCGTCTCACACATGCTATCACGTAAGATGCCCTGAACCAAAAACTGATTGTAGATGAGCCTAACCATGGAAATTAGCGTCATTTTTGGAATATACATGGCGATGCTCTTAATAAGCGCCCTGTAATTGAAGAATTCTTGAGGAATTACGACGTGTCATGTTTGCAAGAACATTTCTTAATTGAGTGCAATAAGAAGCTCCTTGAATTCTCTGATTCCCACATGTTATTTTTTTCGCCAGCCAAACGTCTTCTCAGCCGCGGCAGACCCTCTGGTGGCATTGCTACTCTAGCTCACAAAGCACTTCCCAGCGTCTTCGTGGAGACCACAGCGAATCATATCGCTATTCAAATTGCAAATCTGACAGCTATTAACAATTACCTTCCGACAGATTACAAGTCCAAAAAATCTGCAAAGTTCTTTGCTCTCGCGGCCGAACCTCTTGCAAAATATGTTACCCGCAATGCTGTCCTCGAAAAGCCTCTGGTTCGTGATCTTAAGTGTTAATACTCTGACCTGACCTCAAGCCGATCAAATTTTATTCTGCAGCTTGCCAGTGACCTAGATATTCTAATGAAAAATTGTGACGCAACTTATCTTCATCATACTGGGGCTACTACCAATATCGATCACGTTATAGCATCAGGGAATCTGTCCAAAAACCAACTGAAAGTCCTGTCTTCAACATACACTTCTGACCATTTTCCGATAACTGTCAATATAAAAATTTCTGCTGCTGCCCCAACAGCCAAGATTCCAGTCTGGTTTGTCAAAGAACAGTGGGAGAAGACAGACGCATTATCTTTCCAATCCGTCTGTGATGCAGTGCTTCGCAAGATTAAGATCCCTTTCATTCTTTTATCACATGCCATTAAATGCGGCATAAAAGCTGCTGTTCCGGGAGTGAAAATCAGGCGTGGAATGCGAATTCAAGGTTGGTCCCGGAACTCCAAACTAGAATCTGCGTGGCAGAAATCTAAGTTTTGGTTCCAAGTCTGGCTTGATTGCGACAGACCACGAACAGGCTGGGTTAACTGTGTTTGGAAACACATTATAACAAATTTGGAAATACGATTGCATAACAAATTTTTCTGAAAGCGTGAACCCAGATCCTAGTGCCCTGAGGAAACATGCCCTGCAACCCAACCGTTATGCTACACCGGATTCTGTTCCAGGTGAAGATCTCTGGGAAGACCATTACCGCCGAGAGTTTGCACCTCCCCTCAGCCAATCTTAGTGCAGAACATGCTGAACAGCTAAACTACAGCTTACAATGCCATATACTTAGTGATTTTGTTGTGATACGAATCATGGTTATCTCTGGCATAATAAGTTGAAAAAGAAATTCAGTAAGGGTACCAATGGTATATGCGGGGCTGCTCTTGATTTTAGTAGTGATCTTCTGATTGACCACCTGAGCTTACTGTACCAAATGATATTCTCCTCTGGAATAGTGCCGAATTTTTTTTGGCGAAGGTAAACTGATCCCTGTGTTAAAGCGAGGTAGACCTTCCCACCTTGGCAGCTCGTATAGACCCATTACTGTGTCAAATGTTTTTTGTAAGTTATTTGAGTTGCTAACATGCAATGAAATTCGGTCAAAATGTTAAGCTCTTTCGGAGCAATTTAGCTTTCAGAGGGGACTAGGGTGTGGTCATGCCCTGTCAGCTCTATGTGCTATATTTTTGGAAGCTGATGCGGCTAGTGAATCTCTATTTCTTGGTAGCCACGATGTGCACCGTGCATTTGATTCGCTCGTCCACGAATATATTTTGTATTTGGCATATAAGAGGGGGGTTAACCTTTCAGTGATAGGAGTGTATCGGGATTTATATGGTAATTTCGTGGTCTGTATTTATATTCCTGGTATGAGTGATATTTATGTTGTCTTACGGGTTTATAAGGAAGTGGACAGGGATCTATTGTTTAATCTGATTTTTTCAATAATGCAATATTAGAACCACAATCGCAATTTGAATGTTCATGCATAGTTCGCGGTTTCAATGTAAGCCTAGTTTTTTATGCTAATGATGCGTTTATATCTTGTGGGACCATTGCGCGCCTCGAGGAGAATTTTAAAATGTTAAATAATTAGTACTGAAAAATTGGTCTTAGTTTCAATGCAGCTAAGTCGGAGATTGTTCTTTTTAATTGGACTGATTCGACTGATGTGTCTATTAGACTTGGTGATATTACGGTTAAGCCAGTGTCTTCGTTAACTTATTTGGGCCTTCCTGTCGGGACTTCTATGAGAGCTACCCACTCGCTCATAGTTAGTCACCTGCAAAAACGTATTTTGGCGTCATATGGTAACATTGTGGCAAACGAACTCCGTTTTAATCACATGATTTTCACTAGGTTGTATAACGCAACCGCGCTACCGCATATTCTGTATATTGCACCTTTCTGGAGAATGCTTCAGAAATCAGAGATTAGGCAAATTTGGTCCTACTACTAGTAGAATGCTTATAATGAATTTGGTTACGGCCATAGGAATCACCTTGCTATTTGGTTACGGCCATAGGAACCACTGAAGCGTATCAAGTTGAATGAGTTTTATCAAGGCCATCCCCTAGGGCACTTTTCACCTTGCAAAGAGAGTGAGTATCCCCTCGTAATGTCTTCTGGATTTGGTTACGGCCATAGGAATCACCTTGATATTTGGTTACGGCCATAGGAAACACTGAAGCGTATCAAGTTGAATGAGCTTTATCAAAGCCATCCCCTAGGGCACTTTTCACCTTTCAAAGAGAGTGAGTATCCCCTCGTAATGTCTTATGGATTTGGTTACGGCCATAGGAATCACCTTGCTATTTGCTTATGACCATAGGAACCACTGAAGCATATCAAGTTGAATGAACTTTATCAAGGCCATCCCCTAGGGCACTTTTCACCTTTCAAAAAGAGTGATTATCCCCTCGTAATGTCTTATGGATTTGGTTAAGGCAATAGAAATCACCTTGCTATTTGCTTATGGCCATAGGAACCACTGAATTATATCAAGTTGAAGGAACTTTATCATGGCTATTCAATAAGACACTCTTGTGACCTCTTGCATAATCTCGGATATAGGTAATACTTTGGGCCCTTTATGTTCCTTGCCGTGCTATTTGGGGCCTTTATGTTCCTTGGCCCCTTTCCAGGGAAGATGTCAAGGCTTTCCCCTTGGGCTCTCTTGAGGTTGAACGAACTTTATCAAGACCATCCTCTATTGAGGTTCAACGAACTTTATCAAGACCATCCTCTATTGAAGTTGAACGAAATTTATCATGGCTATTCCCTAAGGCACTCTTGTGAACTCTTGAATAATCTCGCATACAGATAATACTTTGCAGGGACTACGTTCCTTGGCTCCTTTCCAGGGATCATGTCAAGACCATCTTCTATTGAGGTTGAACGAGCTTTATCAAGGCTATTCCTGAAGACATTCTTGTGAACTCTTGCATAATCTGGTTTTGAGTGTTAGTTACGGAACTAGATTGTTAGATAATACTTTGCTCGGACTATGTTCCTTGGCACCTTTCCAGGGCACATGTCAAGGCTATCCCCTTTGGCACTCTTGAGGTAGAACGAACTTTATCAATGCTTATAATGCATTAACTGGTGGCCATAGGAAATTAATACTATGGTGACCATAGGAAATTAATATTACAACGACCGTAGGAAGCACATGTCAAGGCTATCCCCTTGGGCACTCTTGAGGCTGAACGAACCTTATCAAAGCCATTCTCTATTGTGGTTGAACGTCTTGTGGATACTACAATGGTCATAGGAAATTAATACTACAAAGGCCATAGGAAATTACTATCAACATGTTTTATCTGTCAATATGCTAGGGTTTTATTAAGATTCCACCACTTTATTAAAAAGAAAACTATTCCAAATCAACATAGCTTCACCGTTGAAATTTACATCACAGCTCAAACCTATTTCGTATTTTATTTCGTTTATTACTTAAAACTTATACTAATATGCGGTTGGAGAAGAGACAGTTTTCCGTGCAAAACAAACCTAGTTAAGTTCAATTTTCATGTTGAAAAATATACATTTTCCTTACTCCCCCAACTCCCCCAAAAAAATATTTTGCGACCCCCTCCCCCCTTTTCCCTGCAATATATGAACTCAAAACCAGAAAATAGCCGTCTTTTTTTCTCTTTTTAAAACCAATAAGCAGTCCATTAACAATTCAAAACTCCATCTATATAATTGCTATATCTGTTCTAAAATGGATTTAATAGCCTTTTTTGTCTGCCCATATAATTATCTTCAAAAGCGTAATTTTAGATAAAGCTTTAATTCAGCAATTATATTAAGGAAAGTACTTTAGACATTTCAATAGAACATTGTGTATTTTTTTTATTAAACAAAAAAACCTTATATAAAAAAATTGAGTCGGAACGATAAAGTAAGACAAATAAAAATAATTTTTGTATTGGAATTCTGCAAATTGCTCACGTCTAAAATTTCTGCAGGAAAATTTGAGCCTTCTGACTATAAATGAGTTGGGGGAGATACAATTATTTTGTATTGCAAATAGGGGATCAGAAATAATGGTTGAAATGTAGCGTAATGTCTTTTAATTTCAATAGCCACAACGCAGACCCCAGTTTAAAAACTCCTAGATAAGTAGGGCAGATTTCTCTAACATATGGAGACACAACCTCCAAAGTATGGAGGCTTTCAAAGACAAAATTTACTCACCTTTCAACTACACTGAAAAAGGGGCTATCTCAAAACTTTGATTAGATATGTTTTAGGAATTGATGGAAGTGGGGAGGTTTTTTTTTACCCTCCAATCACTTTTAGAAAATTAAAAGTGCATTAGTTCTTTGAATTTCTAGTCGAACGAGCCTTTTTCGAAGTTCCTATGACAACAAATCACAATTTAAAAATTTCTATCGAAAAAAAATGTTTTTGGGGAGGGGAGGGGGTTGTTTAGTACCTTCAATCACTCTGAATCTTAAAAAAGAGACTAAAAATTCCGATTACCAATCCAACGAGTCCCCTACGAAGTTTATACGATCACCCTTTCTACAATTGACACGAATATAGGTAGTGAGTTCGAATCCAACGAAAAGACTAAGGTTTTCACGTTTTAAAATGATTCGCGAAGAAAAAAAGTCAAAGTCGAAAAACAAATGCCACAAATAAAAAAATTCACAAAGCGCAAAAAAACAACGTCGCAAAGAAAATAATAATGTCTCCAAGCGAAACAGCAACGTCTCGAAGGTAAAGAAAACGTCGCAAACAATAAAAAACATTTCGAAGACAAAAAAACTTGTCAAAGTAAAAAAAACGTCGCTAAAAAAAAGAACAATGACACAAAGAAAACAACAACCCCACAAAGCAAAAAACAACTTTTCAAAGAAAAAAACCTTTTTAAGTTAAAAAAATAACGTCTCGAAGAAAAAAAACGTCACAAAACTTTTTTTTTTAATTGAAGTTTTTTTTCAAACTTTTTTTTCATGTTTTAATATAATTTGCAAAGAAGAAAACGTGTAAGATAAAAACAAAATGTCACAAAAAGCATTACAAATCCAAAAAAACGTTGCAAAGAAAACAAAAATGTCTCCAAGAAAAACAGCAACGTCTTGAACGAAAAAAACTTCGCAAAGATAAAAAGCGTTTCAAAGAAAAAAACATCTCAAAGCGAAAAAACGTCGGGAATAAAAAAAACGTCGCAAAGAAAACTAAAAGTCTCGAAACTAAAAGTAAAATATCGAAGAAAAAAAAGCCCTTTTTATTTTAAAAAAAAAACGTCACGAAAATTTTTTTCAATTCAGACATACAAACAGACAAAGACGGAGACGGGGACAAGCAAACACCCACCCACCACACAGGCTAGAGTTGAGAGACAAATCTTTTTGTAGCAAAAAAAGTGTGCCTTGAGTCACTGAATTCTTACATAACCGATTTCTCGAGTTTTGAGTGTTAGTTGCACAATGATATAGTCCTAAGAAAGAGCGATAAACTGGATTTTGTTTAGAGTTAGAGACATATTAAGGGGTAATTTATCAAAATTTAGTCAGACACAGAAAATACTTCCAGATTCACAAGTGATGGACTAGAGTCTAAAATAGATGGAACACAATAGTCACTTTGAAACATGTCCTTTTGTTCAACGAGTCCATGTTGGAAACATTCCAGTGAAACCTTCTGCTTTAACTGGAGGCTATGGCATTTGTGAGCGATACATGGGATCAAGAAGCTATAGTCAAAACTATATTGATCTTCGTCTGTAAACACTAATATATACCTCCCGACCTTAACTATCGCAAGAAAAATGTACTGGTCTTAAACGAGAGGATGTTAGACTAAGGATGTTTAATGGAAGGTGGTCAAAGGATTTCATTGATACCAAAGAACTTGCAAAAGCTGGATTCTTTTTTGTTGGCCATAGTGACCAGATTCAGTGTGCTTTTTGTGCATGTATGCTTAGAAACTGGTAAAGGGTGATTTTCCTATAGATGAACACAGAAGGCACTTTGAAATATGTTCTTCTGTTCAAGGAGTTGATGGGGGGAACATTCCAGTGAAACCATCTGCTTTAACCGGAGGCTATGACATTTGTGAACGATACATGGGGTCAAGAAGCTATATTCAAAACTAACTCAATGTTTGTCTCCAATCACCAAGATATATTTCCGAACCATTACTGACAAATGAGGAACTTACTGCTCTTAAATGAGAGGATGTTAGACTAAGAACATTTATATTCAAAGATATTAATAAGGTATAATATTGTATGTGTCATTATTGGAATAAAAAATGTTCCTTTACATGAAGTTGTTGTTTCGTTTATTTGTTAGGGGCACAATATTTTAGACAACGGAACGCATTTTTTCTTAACGATATTACATTGATATTTTTGAAATAAGAAATAAAATTGGAATATGTATGCTGGTCGTTATTTTTTTTTTTTTAAAGTAGAAAAGAATATTTTTTGTATGCTAGTTTGTTTGCAATCAGCAGTATGAGAGTCAATTCAAAATGAATAAAGCAGAAAAAATTAAAAAAAAAACCTTGCGAAGTGTTGCTACTTTGGATTTTCTTCAAAGCAGACACATGAGTCTGAATAACTGGAAGTTTCAAATATTTCATTCGGTCACAATGAGAATCCATTCAAAATGAATAAAGAGGGAAAAAATCTTTAGAAGTCTTGCTACTTTGGATTTTTTCAAAGTATGTGGGCACACGAGATATAAATTGTTCAATAATATTAATAACGTATCCTTATATCAAGCGAACGTTTTAATTACATAATAATCCACATTCACTAAGCTTTTTCTAATGGTTTCAGAAAAAATTTTTAAAGCTAAGTTACGTAACAATTTCCGCACTTCATTTGCATGCAATAGATACTGTGAGTTTTATGACTCCTACCTGCAATACATTCTACGGGTTTTATGAATCCTCCCCAAAATGAATTCAAATGGTTTTATGACTCCTCCGCCTACCCATAAGTCTTTTTAACCTTGAACAAAGGTATAAAAATTTGATGAAGTCCTAAACAGACTGGGATTCTTAACAGAGTGATTACACCACATAATAAAAATGGTAAAGAACTGAGAACTGTTCAGGAAGAAGTCAGTGAAATTTGCAGTTTTTTCAGGGTTGAAGCACTATACGTAAAGGGTAACGTACCTACAGATTAAGTTTTATTCAAAACTGTGACCCTAGAATTCCACTTTTCAATTTAGAAGAATTTAAGTGTCCTAAATTTGAAGGGACTTATCACCGTCCTGAAGACGAGGTTAGGTTCTTCGCGCAGTGGATACCAAGGGACATAACTGATTGCGATAAGTGCTTAAGACGAAATTAAAACTATCATATATCATGGAATCCTCCTTTGTGTATGTTTAACAATGAACTTTAAGTATTATTTTTATGTAAATATGTGTTTTTTCAAAAAAATCTCTTTTAATGAGTTTAAGCAATAAATATATTTAAGCTTAACAGGTCTTTTTTCTTTAGAATAGTTCTAGCTCCTAAGTAAAATCTTAATAAAGGTATACCCCTCCCCCTTCACCAGGAGTCTGAGATAGATGAACAGGATATTTTTTTCATCCAAAGCATGAAAGGTGCGAACTGATTTTTCTTTTAAGTCAGAAACACTTAAAATTGGAATTTTCAGGGTTTTATCTATATTTCAGAAGAACCCACCGTCATTTCAGCAACATGTTTCAGTGAGTTTGTTACCAGAAGCAATCGCTCTGCAACTTTCCAACTAAGCTATGATGAATGAAAATGTTGAAATAAAAATATCTTTTTACTGCGATTGTAGCATCTATAAAGGCCGTTGTCATGATTTCCCCAATTCTAATGAGTACAATGCAGTTAATTTATAAAACGTAGACAATGGAAATCATGAGGAGAATAAGGAAGAGATGAGGACAAAAATATTGAATGAAATGACAACAACTAGAATGGAGAGGAACTAAGTTTTAGATTCGTCAAGCCAGAAACTATTGGAAGAAAAGATACCCTTACTACCCCAAGAAAACTCGAAAGCATAACAATAGTCTTGGATAAGAAGATACAGTATACTAGAAAGGGATTACGAAGTGCAAAATAAAAGATCTAGAAAAGTGGTGTCCCCCTACTGGAATTCTTCACGTTCTTTGAGAAATGACAGAGAAGCTTCATATAAAAGAAATAGGTCATACAAAGATTCAGCATTGTTTTAATCATTGGTGAACATGATATTTTTTTATAGTTTTTTTTTATGCGGCCGCCCCTCTTGGCACTGTACGATTGGTCATAGACAATCCTTAGTTTATCATATTTTTCGAACAGTATTATTCGTAAATTGGAGGGATAAACAGTAGCTTTTTTTTTAAAGTTACGATGGAATATTTCAAGAAAGCGTGTGTTTATGACAAAGTTGTTGTAGCATTGAATGTTAACAAGGACAAATATTTGAACTATGAAACAAGTACTGGTGGTAACACTATTTGATATGTATGTTTGCGTTGTCATGACAGTGAGAGGTTAGATTCTTTGGAATATCATTCTTTGGAATATCAAAAACATTCAACACTTATGATGGCGGATATGCAAGAGTAACTTTTCCAGAGATGATAGCGCTCAAAGAGAATGCAAGCTTGAAACTCGTGTGTTATTCAGACTCGTGTGTCTCTGCTTTGAAGATAATCCAAAGTAGCAAGACTTCACAAGTTTTTTTTTAATTTTTTTCTGCTTTATTCATTTTGAATTGACTCTCCTACTGCTGATTACAAACAAACTAGCACAAAAAAATATTCTGTTCTACTTGAACAAAAAAGAACAATCACCTGCATACACATTCCAATTTTATTTCTTATTTCAAAAATAGGGATTTGCTTCTGTGTTCATCTATTGGCAAATCACTCTTTTCCCAGTTTCCAACCACACATGCACAAAAAGCATTTGTGGTTACAAACAAACTAGCACACAAAAAAATTCTGTTCTTCTTGAACAAAAATATAATGACCAGCATACACATTCTAATTTTATTTCTTATTTCAAATACATCAATGTAATGTCGTTAAGAAAAAAAAGCATTCCATTGTCTAAGAAATTGTGCCCCTAATAAATAAACGGAACAACAACTTGATGTAAAGGAAAATTTTGTTATTCCAATAATGACACATCGAATATTACACCTCATTAGTATCTTTGAATAAAAACGTTCTTAGTCTAACATCCTGTCGTTTAAGAGTAGTACGTTCGTCTTGTGACAGTAATGGTTGGGAGGTATATCTTGGAGATTGCAGACGAATATTAATCTAGTTTTGACTATAGCTTCTTGGCCCCATGTAACACTCACAAATGTCATAGCCTCCGGTTAAAGCAGAAGGTTTCACTGGAATGTTCTCCCCATCAACTCCTTGAACAAAAGAAAATGTTTCAAAGTGCCTTCTGTGTTCGTCTATAGGAAAATCACCCTTTTCCCAGTTTCCAACCACACATGCACAAAAAGCACACTGAACTATGTCACTATGGACAACAAAAAAAAATCTACCTTTTGTAAGTTCTTTGGTATCGATGAAATTCTTTGACCACCTTCCATTCAACATCCTTAGTCTAACATCTTCTCGTTTAAGACTAGTACATTTTTCTTGCGATAGTAAAGGTTGGGAGATATATCTTGGTGCTTGCAGACAAAGATCAATATGGTTTTGACTATAGCTTCTTGATCCCATGTATCGCTCACAAATGTCATAGCCTTCAGTTATAGCAGAAGGTTTCACTGGAATGTTTCCAACATCGACTCCTTAAACAAAAGGATATGTTTCAAAGTGTCTATTATTTTCCATCTATTTTAGACTCCAGCAAACCACTTGTGAATCTGGCAGTAGTTTCTGTGTCTGACAGAATTTTGATAAATTCCCCCTTAATATGGCTCTAACTCGGTTATGTAAGAGTTCAGTGAATCAAGGCACTCCTTGTTGATAAAAGTATATTTTTCTCTCAAATCTAGCCTGTGTGACTGGGTGGGTGTTTGCTTGTCCCAGTTTCCGTCTTCGTCTGTTTGTATGTCTGAATTAAAAAATTCTTCGTGACGTTTTTTTTAAACTAAAAAGGGCTTTTTTTTCTAAGAAACTTTGTTTTTAGCTTGGAGACGTTTTGTTTTCTTTGTGACGTTTTTTGTGATTCGCGACGTTTTTGTTTACTTTGAGACGTTTTTTCTTCGAGACGTTTTTTTTATTTGCGACGTTTTTTCCTTCAAGACGTTGCTGGTTTTCTTGGAGACGTTTTCGTTTTCTTGGAGACGTTTTTTTTTTTTGTAGTTTTTTGTGAATTTTTTTTTTAGCTTACACGTTTTTTTTGTTTGCGAATCATTTTAAAACATGACAAAAAGTTTGAAAAATAACTTAAATTAAAAAAAAAATTGTGACGTTTTTTTTCTTAGATACGTTGTTTTTTTTAAATTAAAAGGGTTTTTTCTTTGTGAAGTTGTTTTTAGCTTGGAGACGTTTTTGTTTTATTTGCGACATTGTTCTTTTTATTTGCGACGTTTTTTTACTTTGAGACGTTTTTTTGACTTCGAAATGTGTTTTGTTATTTACTACGTTTTCTTTTCCTTCGAGACGTTGCTGTTTTGCTTGGAGACATTTTTCTTTTCATTGCGACGTTGTTTTTTTGCGCTTTGTGACTTTTTTTATTTGTGCCGTTTTGTTTTCGGCTTCGAATTTTTTTCCTTTGCGAATAATTTTAAGACGTGAAAAGCTTGGTCTTTTGTTTGGATTCATCTAGAATAATAAAATATAAAATGAGTGAATTTTTTGGATTTTAATTGAAAAATTTTATAGTAAAAAAAATTACTTCAAGACATTAAAAAGTTTGGGAGGGGGGCTGAAGGAGGGGGGACCCTTGGAAGTGAGGGGTCCTTGTGTGGGACTTGGGAACCAGGCCTAGGACTTGGGTACTGCTTGGAGTCTCAGAGCCCTGGGTGGGGGACTTGGGGCCCTGGGAGTGGTGTCACGGCATCCTGTAACGTTCATTACTATACTATGACCTTTTATATTTCATAACCCAGTTGTATTTATTGTTAAAATGCATGTATTAATTCCTAGAAATTTCATAAAAAAATGAGCAAGGTTGTATTCGTCGGGTGTAATAGGAACTCACTACCGATATTCGTGTCAATCGTAGAAAGGGTGATCTTATAAACTTCGTAGGGGATTCGTTGGATTGGTAATTGGAATTTCTAGTGTCTTTTTTAGGATTCAGAGTGATTGGAGGCTGTAATCCCTCCCCCTCCTCCAAACCAGTTTCTTTCCCATAAGACAACTGATAGAAATATCTAAAAGATCATTTGTTGTCATAGGAACTTCGAAAAAGGCTCGTTCGACTAGGAATTGAAAGGAGTAATGAACTTTTAATTTTCCAAAACTGATTGGAGAGTAAAAGACCCCTCCCCACGTCCATCAATGCCCAAAACATATCTAATCAAAGTTTTGAGATAGCCCTTTATTCAGCGTATTTGAAAGGTGAGGAAATTTTGTCTTTGACAGCCTCCATACTTTGGATGTTGTTTCTCCATATGTTAGAGAAATCTACCCTACTTATCTAGAAGTTTTTAAACTGGCGTCTGCGTTGTGGCTATTGAAATTAAAAGACATTACGCTATATTTCAACCATTATTTCTGATCCCCTATTTGCAATACAAAAAAATTGTATCTCCCCCCCTCCCCCCAACTAGATATTAGATATCACATGTAAACAAGAAACTGCCGTTGTTTTAGAGGTAAAAATCTCACACCTAGAAGAGACTCGCATCTCATTACCCTAAATATACATACTAATTCGGTTTCATCTCGTGACATATTTTTACATGTCAATTGCTAAAGAGCTTTATTCATCTCAAACATAGAAAGGAATCAATTTAATAAATTATTATAATATTTTCGTTTTTTTATTGAATTTCTGGTTTTTTTTTTGTATTCACACTGGAAATCCCCCCTATGTGGAAGATTAATTTCCATTCGTCTTAGTTTTTAACGATGCTCCTTATTTCTATTTGAAAATGCTTATTTTTTAATTTAATTGGAATGAAAAGTCAAAGTCTAACAAAAAGAACAAGGTATTTCGGAGGGGGTGGCTCACTTCATATACGGGAATAAATTCCATTCGTCTTAGTTTTTAACGATGCTCCTTATTTCTAGTTGAAAATGCTTATTTTTTAATTTAATTGGGATGAAAAGTCAAAGTCCAACATCGTTTATGAGTGCTGGCATATCTGATGAAATAATTTAGATTGTATGATAAATTTAATTTATTTTTTTTAATCCAGTAGTTTTTCAGTAAGGACATTCGATATACTAAAAGTGTTTGATTCAAACTTTTACCTTGAGCATCGATGTTGTTAGCAGAATTTCAGAAGGATCGCTTATGAGTGCTGGCGTATCTGATGAAGTAATTTAGTTCGTATGATAAATTTAATTTTTTTTTATTTTTTAATGCAGTAGTTTTATTTTATTTTTTTTTTAGTAAGGACACTCGATATCCTAAAAGTGTCTGATTCAAACTTTTACCTTGGGAATCGATGTTGTTAGAAGAATTTCAAAAGGATCATTTATGAGTGCTGGCGTATCTGATGAAATAATTTAGGTCGTATGATCAATTTAGTAAGAACACTCGATATCCTAAAAGTGTCTGATTCAAACTTTTACCTTGAGCATCGATGTTGTTAGAATAATTTCAAAAGGATCGTTTATAAGTGCTGGCGTATCTGATTAAGTAATAGAGGTCGTATAATAAATTTAATCTATTTTTTTAATGCAGTAGTTTTTAGTAAGGACACTCGATATCCTAAAAGTGTTTGATTCAAACTTTTACTTTGAGCATCGATGTTTTTAGCAGAATTTCAAAAGGATCGTTCATAAGTGCTGGTGTATCTGATGAAATAATTTAGGTCGTATTATAAATTTAATTTTTTTTATTTTTAATGCAGTTTTTTTTTTTTTTTTTTTTAAGTAAGGACACTCGATATCTTAAAATTGTCTGATTCAAACATTTACCTTGAGAATCGATGTTGTTAGAAGAATTTCAAAAGGATCATTTATGAGTGCTGGCGTATCTGATGAAATAGTTTAGGTCGTATGATCAATTTAGTAAGGACACTCGATATCCTAAAAGTGTCTGATTCAAATTTTTACCTTGAGCATCGATGTTGTTAACAGAATTTCAAAAGGATCACTTATGAGTTCTGGCGTATCTGATAAAGTAATTTAGGTCGTATGATAAATTTAATTTATTTTTTTAATGCAGTAGTTTTTAGTAATGACACTCGATATCCTAAAAGTGTTTGATTCAAACTTTTATCTTGAGCATCGATGTTTTTAGCAGAATTTCAAAAGGATCGTTCATAAGTGCTGGCGTATCTGATGAAATAATTTAAGTCGTATGATAAATTTAATTTATTTTTTTTAATCCAGTAGTTTTTCAGTAAGGATATTGGATATGCTAAAAGTGTTAGATTCAAAGTTTTACCTTGAGCATCGATGTTATTAGCATAATTTCAAAAGGATCGCTTATGAGTGCTGGCGTATCTGATGAAGTAATTTAGATCGTATGATAAAATTTTTTTTTATTTTTTAATGCAGTAGCTTTTTTTTTTTTTTAGTAAGGACACTCGGTATCCTAAAAGTGTCTGATTCAAACTTTTACCTTGAGAATCGATGTTGTTAGAAGAATTGCTAAAGGATCGTTTATGAGTGCTGGCGTATCTGATGAAATAATTTAGGTCGTATGTTCAATTTAGTAAGGACATTCGATATCCTAAAAGTGTCTGATTCAAACTTTTACCTTGAGCGTCGATGTTGTTAGCAGAATTTCAAAAGGATCGCTTATGAGTGCTGGCGTATCTGATGAAGTAATTTAGCTCGTATTATAAATTTAATTTATTTTTTTAATGCAGTAGTTTTTAGTAATGACACTTAATATCCTAAATGTGTTTGATTCAAACTTTTACCTTGAGCATCGATGTTTTTAGCAGAATTTCAAAAGGATCGTTCATAAGTGTTGGCGTATCTGATGAAATAATTTAAGTCGTATGATAAATTTAATTAATTTTTTTTAATCCAGTAGTTTTTCAGTAAGGACATTCGATATGCTAAAATTGTTTGATTCAAACTTTTACCTTGAGCATCGATGTTGTTAGCAGAATTTCAAAAGGATCGCTTATGAGTGCTGGCGTATCTGATGAAGTAATTTAGGTCGTATAATAAATTTAATTTATCTTTTTAATGCAGTAGTTTTTAGTAATGACACTCGATATCCTAAAATTGTTTGATTCAAACTTTTACCTTGAGCATCGATGTTTTTAGCAGAATTTCAAAAGGATCGTTCATAAGTGCTGGCGTATCTGATGAAATAATTTAAGTCGTATGATAAATTTAATATATTTTTTAATCCAGTAGTTTTTCAGTAAGGACATTCGATATGCTAAAAGTGTTTGATTCAAACTTTTACCTTGAGCATCGATGTTGTTAGCAGAATTTCAAAAGGATCGCTTATGAGTGCTGGCGTATCTGATGAAATAATTTAGGTCGTATGATCAATTTAGTAAGGACACTCGATATCCTAAAAGTGTCTGATTCAAACTTTTACCTTGAGAATCGATGTTGATAGAAGAATTTCAAAAGGATCGTTTATGAGTGCTGGCGTATCTGATGAAATAATTTAGGTCGTATGATCAATTTAGTAAGGAAACTCGATATCCTAAAAGTGTCTGATTCAAACTTTTACCTTGAGCATCGAAGTTGTTAATAGAATTTCAAAAGGATCGCTTATGAGTGCTGGCGTATCTGATGAAGTAATTTAGGTCGTATGATAAATTTAATTTATTTTTTTAATGCAGTAGTTTTTAGTAATGACACTCGATATCCTAAAAGTGTTTGATTCAAAATTTTACCTTGAGCATCGATGTTTTTAGCAGAGTTTAAAAAGGATCGTTGATAAGTGCTGGCGTATCTGATGAAATAATTTAAGCCGTATGATAAATTTAATTTATTTTTTTTTAATCCAGTAGTTTTTCTGTAAGGCCACTCGATATGCTAAAAGTGTTTGATTCAAACTTTTACCTTGAGCATCGATATTGTTAGCAGAATTTAGACGGGGTTACGTGCGCGCATGTAACCCCGTCTAATTTTTTTTTCATAATTTCCTGAATTAAATTTCTGTATTGTGTATGCTGTCTGTGTGTGTGTCGTCTCAATGTGTGTGTCATCTCTGTGGGTGTTTGAATCAAACACTTTTAGCATAAGTTTGAATCAAACACTTTTAGCATATCGAATGTCCTTACTGAAAAACTACAGGATTAAAAAAAATAAATTAAATTTATCATACAAATTAAATTATTTCATCAGATACGCCAACACTTATGAACGATCCTTTTGAAATTCTGCTAAAAACATCGATGCTCAAGGTAAAAGTTTGAATCAAACACTTTTAGCATATCGAATGTCCTTACTGAAAAACTAATGGATTAAAAAAAATAAATTAAATTTATCATACGACTTAATTTATTTCATCAGATATGCCAGCAATTATGAACGATCCTTTTGAAATTCTGCTAAAAACATCGATGCTCAAGGTAAAAGTTTGAATCAAACAATTTTAGGATATCGAGTGTCATTACTAAAAACTACTGCATTAAAAAAATAAATTAAATTTATCATACGACCTAAATTACTTCATCTGATACGCCAGCACTCATAAGCGATCCTTTTGAAATTCTGCTAACAACATCGATGCTCAAGGTAAAAGTTTGAATAAGACACTTTTAGGATATCGAGTGTCCTTGCTAAATTGATCATACGACCTAAATTATTTCATCAGATACGCCAGCACTCATAAACGATCCTTTTGAAATTCTTCTAACAACATCGATTCTCAAGATAAAAGTTTGAATCAGACACTTTTAGGATATCGAGTGTCCTTACTAAAAAAAACAAAAAAAAAACTATTGCATTAAAAAATAAAAAAAAATTAAATTTATCATACGACCTAAATTACTTCATCAGATACGCCAGCACTCATAAGCAATCCTTCTGAAATTCTGCTAACAACATCGATGCTCAAGGTAAAAGTTTGAATCAAACACTTTTAGCATATCGAATGTCCTTACTGAAAAACTACTGGATTAAAAAAAAATAAATTAAATTTATCATACAAATTAAATTATTTCATCAGATACGCCAACACTTATGAACGATCCTTTTGAAATTCTGCTAAAAACATCGATGATCAAGGTAAAAGTTTGAATCAAACACTTTTAGGATATCGAGTGTCATTACTAAAAACCACTGCATTAAAAAAATAAATTAAATTTATCATACGAGCTAAATTACTTCATCAGATACGCCAGCAATCATAATCGATTCTTTTTAAATCATGCTAACAGCCTCAATGCTCCATGTAAAAGTTTGAATTAGACAAATTTAGGATATCGATTGTTCTTACCAAACTTACCAGACGATCTTAATTATTGCATCAGATACAACAGCCTTTATGAATGATCTTTTTTAAACTCTTCTAAAAACATCTATGATCAAGGTAAAATTTTGAATCTGACACTTTTAGGATATCGAGTGTCCTTACTAAAAAAAAAACTACTGGATTAAAAAAAAAAATTAAATTTATCATACGATCTAAAGTACTTCCTCAGATACGCCAGCACTCATAAGCGATCCTTTTGAAATTCTGCTAACAACATCGATGCTCAAGGTAAAAGTTTGAATCAGACACTTTTAGGATATCGAGTGTCCTTACTAAATTGATCATACGACCTAAATTATTTCATCAGATACGCCAGCACTCATAAATTATCTTTTTGAAATTCTTCTAACAACATAGATTCTCAAGGTAAAAGTTTGAATCAGACACTTTTAGGATATCGAGTGTCCTTACTTAAAAAAAAACTACTGCATAGAAAAATAAAAAAAATTTAATTTATCATACGATCTAAATTACTTCATCAGATATGCCAGCACTCATAAGCGATCCTTTCGAAATTCTGCTAACAACATCGATGCTCAAGGTAAAAGTTTGAATCAAACACTTTTAGCATATCGAATGTCCTTACTGAAAAACTACTGGATAAAAAAATAAATTAAATTTATCATACGACTTAAATTATTTCATCAGATACGCCAGCACTTATGAACGATCCTTTTGAAATTCTGCTAAAAACAGCGATGCTCAAGGTAAAACTTTGAATCAAACACTTTTAGGATATCAAGTGTCATTACTAAAAACTACTGCATTAAAAAAATAAATTAAATTTATCATACGACCCAAATTACTTCATCAGATACGCCAGCCCTCATAAGCGATCCTTTTGAAATTCTGCTAACAACATCGATGCTTAAGGTAAAAGTTTGAATCAGACACTTTTAGGATATCTAGTGTTCTTACTAAATTGATCATACGACCTAAATTATTTCATCAGATACGCCAGCACTCATAAATGATCCTTTTGAAATTCTTCTAACAACATCGATTCCCAAGGTAAAAGTTTTAATCAGACACTTTTAGGATATCTAGTGTCGTTACTAAAAAAAAAAAAACAAAAAAACTACTGCATTAAAAAATAAAAAAAAATTAAATTTATCATACAATCTAACTTAATTCATCAGATATGCCAGCACTCATAAGCTATCCTTTTTAAATTCTGCTAAAAACATCGATGCTCAAGGTACAAGTTTAAATCAAACACTTTTAGCATATCGAATGTCCTTACTGAAATACTAATGGATTAAAAAAAATAAATTAAATTTATCATACGACTTAATTTATTTCATCAGATATGCCAGCAATTATGAACGATCCTTTTGAAATTCTGCTAAAAACATCGATGCTCAAGGTAAAAGTTTGAATCAAACACTTTTAGGATATCGAGTGTCCTTACTAAAAACTACTGCATTAAAAAAATAGATTAAATTTATCATACGACCTAAATTACTTCATCAGATACGCCAGCACTCATAAGCGATCCTTTTGAAATTCTGCTAACAACATCGATGCTCAAGGTAAAAGTTTGAATTAGACACTTTTAGGATATCGAGTGTCCTTGCTAAATTGATCATACGACCTAAATTATTTCATCATATACGCCAGCACTCATAAACGATCCTTTTGAAATTCTTCTAACAACATCGATTCTCAAGATAAGAGTTTGAATCAGACACTTTTAGGATATTGAGTGTCCTTACTAAAAAAAACAAAAAAAAAACTATTGTATTAAAAAATAAAAAAAATTAAATTTATCATACGACCTAAATTACTTCATCAGATACGCCAGCACTCATAAGCGATCCTTTTAAAATTCTGCTAACAACATCGATGCTCAAGGTAAAAGTTTGAATCAAACACTTTTAGCATATCGAATGTCCTTACTGAAAAACTACTGGATTAAAAAAAATAAATTAAATTTATCATACAAATTAAATTATTTCATCAGATACGCCAACACTTATGAACGATCCTTTTGAGATTCTGCTAAAAACATCGATGATCAAGGTAAAAGTTTGAATCAAACACTTTTAGGATATCGAGTGTCATTACTAAAAACCACTGCATTAAAAAAATAAATTAAATTTATCATACGAGCTAAAGTACTTCATCAGATACGCCAGCACTCATAAACTATCCTTTTGAAATTCTTCTAACAACATCAATTCTCAAGGTAAAAGTTTGAATTAGACACTTTTAGCATATCCAGTGTCCTTACAAAATTGACCATACGACCTAAATTATTTCATCAGATACACCAGCACTCATAAACGATCCTTTTGAAATTCTTCTAACAACATCGATTCTCAAGGTAAAAGTTTGAATCTGACACTTTTAGGATATCGAGTGTCCTTACTAAAAAAAAAAACTACTGGATTAAAAAAAAAAAAATTAAATTTATCATACGATCTAAATTACTTCATCAGATACGCCAGCACTCATAAGCAATCCTTTTGAAACTCTGCTAACAACATCGATGCTCAAGGTAAAAGTTTGAATCAGACACTTTAGGATATCGAGTGTCCTTACTAAATTGATCATACGACCTAAATTATTTCATCAGATACGCCAGCACTCATAAACGATCCTTTTGAAATTCTTCTAACAACATCGATTCTCAAGGTAATAGTTTGAATCTGACACTTTTAGGATATCGAGTGTCCTTGCTAAAAAACAAAAAAAAACTACTGCATTAAAAAATAAAAAAAAATTAAATTTATCATACGACCTAAATTACTTCATCAGATACGCCAGCACTCATAAGCGATCCTTTTGAAATTCTGCTAACAACATCGATGCTCAAGGTAAAAGTTTGAATCAAACACTTTTAGCATATCGAATGTCCTTACTGAAAAACTACTGGATTAAAAAAAAAAAATTAAATTTATCATACAATCTAAATTATTTCATCAGATATGCCAGCACTCATAAACGATGTTAGACTTTGACTTTTCATCCCAATTAAATTAAAAAATAAATATTTTCAACTAGAAATAAGGAGCATCGTTAAAAACTAAGACGAATGGAAATTGTCCCGTATATTAAGTTAGCTACCCCCTCCGAAATACCTTGTTCTTTATGTTAGACTTTGACTTTTCGTCCCAATTAAATTAAAAAATAAGCATTTTCAACTAGAAATAAGGAGCATCGTTAAAAACTAAGACGAATGGAAATTTCCCCGTATATGAAGTTAGCTACCCCCTCCGAAATTCCTTGTTCTTTATGTTAGACTTTGACTTTTTATTTCAATTAAATTAAAAAATAAGCATTTTCAACTAGAAATAAGGAGCATCGTTAAAAACTAAGACGAATGGAAATTAATCTTCCACATAGGGGGGATTTCCAGTGTGAATACACAAAAAACAACCAGAAATTCAATAAAAAAAACAAAAATATTATAATAATTTATTAAATTGATTCCTTTCTATATTTGAGATGAATAAAGCTCTTTAGCAATTGACATGTAAAAATATGTCACGAGATGAAACCGAATTAGCATGTATATTTAGGGTAATGAGATGCGAGTCCCTTCTAGGTGTGAGAAATTTACGTCTAAAACACCGGCAGTTTCTTGTTTACATGTGATATTTATCTAATATTCTAATTTAAGGAAAATCGTTACTTGTCATTCGCGAAGATAAATATTCTGAGACCTTAATAATAAAAAAACAGTTTATTAAATATAAACCAGGGCGTCTTGGGTATGTGTTAACATATTCAGTTTCTTTAGTATAAAATCGAGTTTCAAATTGGAATTTTATACAGTTTGAATATCCATTCTATCGATATAACTTCAAGGATGTATGGTGTTTTCGATTGCGAATACATTGGCTTGAAGAAATCGTCATGTGGAGTGATTTTTGAATGTGCGTTTCTACTGCTGACTACAGATCATCAAGAAGTCTCTTGTTACCACTGGCATATAAACTACAATATGTATGACTACAATGAAGACAGGTGGCGCAATACACTATACGTTATAAACAAAATAGGTTTATATAATAGAATGATACTTCCATCCTATAACAAAGGGAAGGATTTATCCTATGTACAAGAGGAAGTTAGAGAGATATGCTGTTTTTTTGGCGTAACAGCACTGTACACAAAAGGGAATTTGCCCACTGATAAACTTTTAATCGACAAATACAAATCAGATATACCAATATTCAACTTGGAAGATTTTAATTGTGAGGTATTTCCGAGTAAAATACACAACCCAGAGGACGAGGTTCGATTTAAGGCAAATGGGTACCGATAGATATTCCTTCTCGGAATATGTGTGTGAGATATCTTAGGAAGAAGAAGAACAAACAAACCCGTGATATAGATTGGAATCATACTGAGTAGATGACAAACAATGATGAATTTTTACAATAGTCATCACACCCATGACTACCCAACGGTCTTTTTAAAGACCACCAATTCTATAAACACTTCGTAACCATGGTAATATGAATCTTTTAGGTTCAATATTTGAAGCTAGCTTCAGCAGAAGCTTAGGATAGTAGCGGACACCCTACTGTAGGGCTCATTTGAACGACAATTAAAAGTTCTAGTGCCCTGTTTAAGTGACCAAAAAACTGAAGGGGCAACTAGGCCCCATTCAATGCTCAATTTTCCCAAAGTTACACAATCCCAATTTTTAGAAAGCCATTTTGTTCAGCATAGTCGAAATATCTAATAACTATGTCATTGAGGATGACTTAATCCCCCACAGTATCCAGGGGAAGGGCTGCAAGTTATGAACTTTGCCCATTGTTTACATATAGTTTTCGTTATTGGGAAATATACAGACGTTTTCACGCCGGACTTTTTCTGATGGGGGAGGGGGTCGAGGGAGGAATTTACGTGGGAACATCTTTCCATGGAGGTATTTTGTATGGAAGAAGGGGATTGTCCATGAAGGAAAATCCCCACTCTTTACGCTAAAGTTCTTTAGTACTTTCAAAAGAGATATCTAAAGTTTTGAAAGTTCTCTGTTGAAAGTTCTTTAGTACTATCAAAAGAGAGTAAGGAGCGACCCAGCTCAATAGTAACCGAAACTCTAAAAAACGCAATTTCGATACCAAAAGATACAGCAAAAGAATTAGATTTGTGTGTTGATTTCAAATATATAAGTTGCACCAAGTTTAGTTATGCCCGTCAAAGGTTAGGTGCCTGAGAAACTTTGCCACATTTTCGAAAAAAGTGGGAAATATCTTCTAAAAGTCGTAAAACTTTAACAAAAATCACACTATCAGATTCAGCGTATCAGAGAACCCTACTGCAGAAGTTGGAATTCTCGCTCATAATTGCTAATCACTTTAACCCTTTTATCCAGGCCTGAGCGTGCACATATTTCCTTTTGGTGAATTGACTTTCCCTTTAAGCAGTCTCTGAAAGTTCCAACTTAATACACAAATCCCTTTTTGAGATATGCCATTTTGAAAATCTGCGTGCACATAGTGTATTTTGATTTAGTTCAAGTTCCACCTCAAATACCTCATTCTGTCAAATTTTCAACTTGATATGCATAGCCTAGTGCCAGGAACCAATGGGGGAATCCTCGCTCGTAATTGCTAATCACCTTAACCCTTTTATCCAGGCCTGAGCGTGCACAGACTCCCTTTTGGTGAATTGACTTTCCCTTTAAGCACCCTCTGAAAGTTCCAACTTAATACACAAATCCCTTTTTGAGATATGCCATTTTGAAAATCTGGGTGCACATAGTTTATTTTGATTTAGTTCAAGTTCCACCTCAAAAACCTCATTCTGTCAAATTTTCAATTTGATATGCGTAGCCTACTGCCAGGAACCAGTGGGGGAATCCTCGCTCGTAATTGCTAATCACTTTAACCCTTTTATCCAGGCCTGAGCGTGCACATATTTCCTTTTGGTAAATTGACTTTCCCTTTAAGCACTCTCTGAAAGTTCCAACTTAATACACAAATCCCTTTTTGAGATATACCATTTTGAAAATCTGCGTGCACATAGTTTATTTTGATTTAGTTCAAGTTCCACCTCAAATACCTCATTCTGTCAAATTTTCAACTTGATATGCGTAGCCTACTGCCAGGAACCAGTGGGGGGAATCCTCGCTCGTAATTGATAATCACTTTAACCTTTTTTCTCCATCGTCAAGTACATGCTCCAATAATATTTTATTTAGAGATTTCATGTTAAAAAATTATCCAATCACTAATTACCCCTTTTTTGCAAATGTCAATCAATGAATTCCGATTGTTTTTAAATTGACAATACTGTCCAAACATCACTTGTGTATTATACAGTACACAATCATCCCCATCTCCCCCAATACACTTTTCATCCATTTCTTGTTAAAATTTTTTATTTCAAGTCAATCCTTAATAGGATCAAATTTGCAAAATCCTACACTCCAATTCGCAAATTTCATTACCCCTTTTTAAATGTCAATCAAACAATTCTGATTGTAGTGTCCAATTTTTTAATAACAAACTGCATACTCTCAAAACATATTTGATCACATTATATCATGCCAACTTTATTATGAAGTAGAAATGTGGCCTTCATAAATTATCTCAGAAACCTGTCCTTCATAACATATTACGCAATCCCAAATAGCACAGGAAGGAACATAGAGTAACGTAGAATAACATGGTCCTATGGCGGTTGTAGAATAACATGGTCCTATGGTGGTCGTAGAATAACATGGTCTTATGGCGGTCGTAGAATAACATGGTCCTATGACGGTCTCAGAATAACATGGTCCTATGGCGGTCGTAGAATAACATGGTCCTATGGCGGTCGTAGAATAACATGGTCCTATGGCGGTCTCAGAATAACATGGTCCTATGGCGGTCGTAGAATAACATGGTCCTATGGCGGTCGTAGAATAACATGGTCCTATGGCGGTCGTAGAATAACATGGTCCTATGGCGGTCTCAGAATAACATGGTCCTATGGAGGTCTCAGAATTCAATATTAGCATTCTACTATACTTCCCAATAACCAATACAATATGTAGGCAATGGGCAAAGTTCATAACTTGCAGCCCTTCCCCTTGGACCTGTGGGGGATTAAGTAATCCTAAAAGACATATTTATTAGATTCTCGAATATGCTGAACAAAATGGCTATCTCAAAATTTTGATTGGGTGATTTTGAGAAAAAAATTAGTTTGGGAGAGGGCCAATTTGCCCTCCATTTTTTTGGTCACTTAAAAAAGGCACTAGAACTTTTAATTTCCGTTCCAATTAGACCTCCTACGATATTCTATTACCACTGGGTCAATACGATTACCCCTGGGGAAAAAAACACCAAAAAAACAAATAAACACGCACCCGTGATATTTCTTCTGGCAAAAAATGCAAAATTCCACATTTTTGTAAATAGGAGCTTGAAACCTCTACAGTAGGGTTCTCTGATACGCTGAATATGATGGTTTGAATTTTTATTAGGGTTCTATAACTTTTAGGGGGTCTTTCCCCCTTTTTTCGAAAATCAGCCACATTTTCTCAGGACCGTAAATTTTGATGGGTAAAATTAAACTTGATGAAACTTACATATTTGAAATCAAAATTAAAATCTGATTCTTTTGATGTATCTATTTTTACAAAAATTCCGTTTTGTAGAGTTTCGGTTACCATTGAGCTGGGTCGCTCCTTACTTATAGTTCGTTACCACGAACTGTTTGATATAGTAATTATCTAGATGTAATTTTGAATTGTTAATCGACCGTTTTTTGGTTTAAAAAAGAAAAAAAACGGCTATTTTCTGGTTTTGAGTTCATATTGCAGAGAAGGGGGGGGGTCGTAAAATGTTTTTCAGAAGATGGGGGAGTAAGGAAAAAGTATATTTTTAAACATGAAAATTGAACTGAACCTGGTTGATTTTGCACGGAAAACTGTCTCTTCTTCAACCGTACATTAGTATTGGTTTTAAGTAATAAACGAAATAAAATACGAAATAGGTTTGAGCTGTGATGTAAATTTCAACGGTGAAGCTATGTTGAGGTTCAACGGTGAAGTTATAGTTTTTTTTTAATAAAGTGGCAGAATCATAATAAAACCCTAGCATATTGACAGATAAAACATGTTGATAGTGATTTCCTATGGCCTTTGTAGTATTAATTTCCTATGGTAGTTGTAGTATCCATAAGACGTTCAACCACAATTGAGAATGGCTTTGATAAAGTTCGCTCAACCTCAATAGTGCCCAAGGGGATAGCCTTGACATGTGCTTCCTACGGTCGTTGTAATATTAATTTCCTATGGTCACCAAAGTATTAATTTCCTATGGCCACCAGTTAAAGCATTATAAGCATTGATAAAGTTCGTTCTACCTCAAGAGTGCCAAAGGGGATAGCCTTGACATATGCCCTGGAAAGGTGCCAAGGAACATAGTCCGATCAATGTATTTTCTAACAGTCTAATGCATAACTAATGCTTAAAACCAGATTATGCAAGAGTTCATATTATTCAAATTTAATTTGGAATTTTGTTCGTGAAATGCAAGAGTTGGAATAGTTTAGTAGTGTGTTATCGTGGTTTACCCTGTCACAGTTACAATCTCTCGATTTTCAAATTTCATTTTGGATTTATTTACATGTAATGCAAGAGTTGGAATATTTCAGTAGTGTTTTGTCGTGGTATACCTTGTCACAGTTACATTCTCTTGATTTTTCAAAGTTCATTTTGGATTTTTACATTCTGTTGATTTTTCAAAGTTGATTTTGAATTTCTTTCATTGAAATGCAAGAGCTGGAATATTTCAGTAGTGTGTTGTTGTGCTTTACCTTGTCACAGTTACATTCTCTTGATTTTTAAAAGTTCATTTTGGATTTCTTTCGCTGAAATGCAAGAGTTGGAATATTTCAGTAGTGTTTTGGTTTGCTTTACCTTGTCACAAATACATTCTCTTGATTTTTCAAAGTTCATTTTGAATTTCTTTCGTGAAATGCAAGAGTTGGAATATTTCAGTAGTGTTTTGTCATGGTTTACCTTGTCACAGTTACATTCTCTTGATTTTTTAAAGTTCATTTTTGATTTTTACATTCTCTTGATTTTTCAAAGTTCATTTTGAATTTCTTTCGTGAAATGCAAGAGTTGGAATATTTCAGTAGTGTTTTGTCCTGGTTTACCATGCCACAGTTACATTCTCTTAATTTTTCAAAGTTCATTTTGAATTTCTTTCGTTGAAATGCAAGAGTTTGATTATTTCAGTTGTTTATTTTTTTGCTTTACCATGTCAAATTTACATTCTCTTGATTTTTCAAAGTTCATTTTGTATTTCTTTCGTTGAAATGCAAGAGTTTTTATATTTCAGTAGTGTCTTGTCGGGGTTTACCTTGTCACAGTTACATTCTCTTGTTTTTTCAAAGTTCCTTTTTGGATTTCTATCGTTGAAATGCAAGAGTTGGAATATTTCAGTAGTGTTTTGTTATGCTTTATCATGTCACAGTTACATTATCTTAATTTTTCATAGTTAATTTTGAATTTTTTTCGATGAAAAGTAAGAGTTAAAATTTTTCAGTAGTGTTTTGTTGTGGTTTACCTTGTCACAGTTACATTCTCTTAATTTTTCAAAGTTCATTTTGAATTTCTTTCAATGAAATGCAAGAGTTGAATTATTTCAGTAGTGTTTTGACGTGGTTTACCTTGTCATAGTTACTTTCTCTTGATTTTTCAAAGTTCATTTTGAATTTCTTTCGTGAAATGCAAGAGTTGGAATATTTCAGTAGAGTTTTGTTGTGCTTTACCTTGTCACAATTATATTCTCTTGATTTTTCAAAGTTCATCTTCAATTTCTTTCGTTGAAATGCAAGAGTTGGAATATTTCAGTAGTGTTTTGTCGTGGTTTACCGTGTCACAGTTACACTCTCTTGATTTTTCAAAGTTCATTTTGAATTTCTTTCGTGAAATGCAAGAGTTGGAATATTTCAATAGTGTTTTCTCGTGGTTTACCTTGTCACAGTTACATTCTCTTAATTTTTCAAAGGTCTTTTCTGGATTTCTTTCGTTGAAATGCAAGAGTTGGAATATTTCAGTAGTGTTTTGTCATGGTTTACCTTGTCACCGTTACATTCTCTTGATTTTTTTTTCAAAGTTCATTTTGATTTTCTTTCATTGAAATGCAAGAGTTGGAATATTTCAGTGATGTTTTGTCGTGGTTTACCTTGTCACAGTTAAATTCTCTTGATTTTTCAAAGTTCATTTCGAATGTTTTTCATTGAAATTCAAGACTTGGATTATTTCAGTAATGTTTTGTCGTGGTTTACGTGAAAGTTACATTCTCATGATTTTTCAAAGTTCATTTTGAATTTCTTTCATTGAAATGCAAGACTTGGATTATTTCAGTAGTGTTTTGTCGTGGTTTACCTTGTCACAGTTACATTCTCTTGATTTTTCAAAGTTCATTTTGGATTTCTTTCGTGAAATGCAAGAGTTGGAATAATTCAGTAGTGTTTTGTTGTGCTTTACCTTGTCACAGTTACATTCTCTTGATTTTTCAAAGTTCATCTTGAATTTCTTTCATTGAAATGCAAGAGTTGGAATATTTCAGTAGTGTTTTGTCTTGGTTTACCGTATCACAGTTATCCTCTCTTGATTTTTCAAAGTTCCTTGTGGATTTCTTTCGTGAAATGCAAGAGTTGGAATATTTCAATAGTGTTTTCTCGTGGTTTACCTTGTCACATTTACATTCTCTTGAATTTTCAAAGTTCATTTTGGATTTCTTTCCTTTAAATTTAAGAAGTTGAATAGTTTATTAGTGACTTGTTGTGGGTTTCCTGGTCACAGGTACATTCTCTTGATTTTTTGTTTTTCATTTTGAATTTTTTTCTTTAAATGCAAGAGTTGGAATATTTCAGTAGTGTTTTGTTGTGCTTTACCTTGTCAAAGATACATTCTCTTGATTTTAAAAGTTAATTTTTAAATTCTTTAATTGAAATGCAAGAGTTGGAATATTTCAGTAGTGTTTTGTTGTGCTTTACCTTGTCACAGTTAAATTCTCTTAATTTTTCAAAGTTCATTTTGAATTTCTTTCGAGAAATGCAAGAATTGGAATATCGTTTCTTCAACTGAAAGTAAGGAGCAACATCAAAACTTAAAAACGGACAGAAAATAGAGGCTGTTAAAAGCTTATTTAGCCTGTTCATGAGACACCAGTAAAAATTGTGTATGATTCAAAATGGAATAATGATTATTCTACTGATTATGAACTAAGAGAAGACAATAACTCCATTATCAAGATGGTGAACTATTTTATGGAACAGATTCAAAATGTCCAAAGTTAATCATTGATATTAATAATGTATCATAATATATTTTTGTATTAATATTCTACATAGCATTATTTCATTAAAAAATATTATATTGTTATGTGTTCATTATTTTTTAGAGTAAGCTAGCATATCAAGCGTTTAGAATGTCCATTAAAACATCCGAGATGTAAGAAAAGGAATTTGCGTACATCTATTGTCAGACACCCTATTTCCGTAAAATCTGAGCTAATAAGGGTTTTTGACTGTAAACTCTAGTTTTTTGTAAGAAAATTATGGAAAATACAATTCTCTGGTTCAAATGTGAAACTTAAGTCTATTTTTGGATCGAAAAATAAATCTATCTCCGTAAAATCTGAGCTAATAAGGGTCTTTTGACCATAAACTCTAGTTTTCTTGTAAGGAAATTATGGAAAATACAATTCTCTAGTTCAAATGTGAAACTTAAGTCTAGTTTTGGATACTCATAATGATGAGGACTGATGGTTCTAATTCAATATTTTTTTTCATAAAACAAACTATTTTTTTTAAACTTCGAAATTATTCAACTTTATTTATTTTTTTCTTTTTCTTTTGTACATATCTTAAAATGACAAAATATCTTTCTTGAATTCACCTCTTGGATACACAATATAGAAATTATAAAAAAAAATGTAATTTCCAGACTTCATTTGCATGCAAGAGATACCGAGAGTTCTATGACTCCTCCCCGCAATGAATTCTAAGGGTTTTATGACTCCTCCCCAAAATGCATTCAGATGCTTTTAGGAGTCATCCCCCTTAGCCATAACTCCATTCGACCTTGAACGAAGGTATATTAGTTTGATGATGTATTTCTCTTCTTATCAAGTACATTAATACCTTCCAAGATGATAGGACTCTATGACACAGAATTTATCGGTTTGAAAAAATCATCTTGTGGTGTTATTTTATTTGAATGTGCATTTTTATTATTGTCAATGGAACTTGAAGAAATTGACTGTTATCATTGGATAGTGAACTACAACATGTATGAGTATGATAAAAGCTTGTGGAGTACTACATTACATCGTATAAACAGACTGGGATTCTACGTAAGAGTGATTACACCACTTAATAATAGTGGTCAGGAACTGAGAAATGTCCAGGAGGAAGTCAGTGAAATTTGCAGATTTTTCGGGGTTGAAGCACTCTATGTAAAGGGTAATGTACCTACAGATAAAGTTTTAATTCAAAAGTGTGACCCTAGGATTCCACTTTTCAATCTAGAAGATTTTAATTGTCCTAAATTTGAAGGGGTTTATCATCGTCCTGAACACGAGGTCAGGTTATTCGCGCACTGGATACCTAAGGTCATACCTGATCGTGATAAATGCATTAGACATGGTAAAAACTATTCCATATCATGGGACCATCGTTTCTGCATGTTTAAGAGTGAACGTGTGTATGACTATGTGTCATAATATAATTTTGTATTAATATTCTACATAGCATTATTTCATTAAAAATATATTATGCATTACATTGTTATATTTTCATTATTTTTAGAGTAAGCTAGCATATCAACAGTTTAGAATGTATATTAAAACATCGGAGATTTGAGAAAAGGAATTTTCATACATCTATTGTCAGACAAATGGGGTAACATTGACAAAATCTAGGTATCAGAATGAATAAATTCTTTATCAACATCCGTTGTTGGATATGTCATTATGTCATTATGAAAAAATTGTAAGTAAGTAAGTAAGTAAGTAACAAACTCTTTCTTGAATTCACCTCTTGGATACACAAAAAAGACATTTCATTCAAGAAAATATGAAAATATTTGTAAATAAGTAACACACTCTTTCTTGAAGTCACCCCTTGGATACACAATACAGATACTTTATTCAAGAAAATTATGAAAAAATCGCAAGTAAGTAACAAGCTCTTTCTTGAATTCCCCATTTGGATGCACAATACAGAAATTTAATTCAAGAAATTATGTAAAAAAAATGTAAGTAATTAAGTAACAAACTCTATGCTTTTTCTGCATCAATTGTCGGATATGTTGAATAAAATATGCAAAGTCTACATAGCTTTATTTCATTTTTTAAGGTTAATTTAGACGAGGTTACGTGCGCGCACATAATTCAAATATAACACCACAAGATGATTTTTTCAAACCGATAAATTCAGTGTCATAGAGTCCTATCATCTTGGAAGGTATTAATGTACTTGTTAAGAAGAGAAATACATCATCAAACTTTTATATCTTCGCTCAAGGTCGAATGGAGTTATGGCTAAGGGGGATGACTCCTAAAAGCATCTGAATTCATTTTGGGGAGGAGTCATAAAACCCTTAGAATTCATTGCGGGGAGGAGTCATAGAAATATCGGTATCTCTTGCATGCAAATGAAGTCTGGAAATTACATTTTTTTTATAAATCTTGATAATGAAGTTATTGTCTTCTTTTAGTTCGTAATCAGTAGAATAATCATTATTCCATTTTGAATTATACACAATTTTTACTGGTGTCTTATGAATAAGCTAAATATGCTTTTAACAGCCTCTATTTTCTGTCAGTTTTTAAGTTTTGATGTTACTACTTACTTTCAGTTGAATAAACGATATTCCAACTCTTGCATTTCACGAAAGAAATTCAAAATGAACTTTGAAAAATTAAGAGAATGTAACTGTGACAAGGTAAAGCACAACAAAACACTACTGAAATATTCCAACTCTTGCATTTCAATGAAAGAAATTCAAAATGAACTATGAATATCAACAGAATGTAACTGTGACAAGGTAAAGCACAACAAAACACTAATGAAATATTCCAACTCTTGCATTTCACGACAGAAATTCAAAATGAACTTCGAAAAATCAAGAGAATTTAACTGTGACAAGGTAAAGCACAACATATCACTACTGAAATATTCCAACTCTTGCATTTCACGACAGAAATTCAAAATGAACTTTGAAAAATCATGAGAATGTAGCTGTGACATGGTAAACCACGACAAGACACTACTGAAATATTCCAATTCTTGCATTTCACGAAAGAAATTCAAAATTAACTTTGAAAAATTAAGAGAATGTAACTGTGACAAGTTAAACCACAACAAAACACTACTGAAATATTACAACTCTTGCATTTCAATGAAAGAAATTCAAAATGAATTATAAAAATCAACAGAATGTAACTGTGACAAGGTAAAGCACAACAAAACACTACTGAAATATTCTAACTCTTGCATTTCACGACAGAAATTCAAAATGAACTTCGAAAAATCAAGAGAATGTAACTGTGAAAAGGTAAAGCACAACAAGTCACTACTGAAATATTCCAACTCTTTCATTTCAACGAAAGAAATCCAAACTGAACTTTAAAAAATCATGAGTATGTAGCCGTGACAAGGTAAACCACGACAAGACACTACTGAAATATTCCAATTCTTGCATTTCGCGAAAGAAATTCAAAATGAACTTTGAAAAATCAAGAGAATGTAACTGTGACAAGGTAAAGCACAACAAAACACTACTGAAATATTCCAACTCTTGCATTTTACGACAAAAATTCAAAATGAACTTCGAAAAATCAAGAGAATGTAACTTTGACAAGGTAAAGCACAACAAGTCACTACTGAAATATTCTAACTCTTGCATTTCAACGAAAGAAATCCAAAATGAACTTTGAAAAATCATGAGAATGTAGCCGTGACAAGGTAAACCACGACAAAACACTACTGAAATATTCCAATTCTTGCATTTCACGAAAGAAATTCAAAATGAACTTTGAAAAATTAAGAGAATGTAACTGTGACAAGGTAAAGCACAACAAAACACTACTGAAATATTCCAACTCTTGCATTTCAATGAAAGAAATTCAAAATGAACTATGAAAATCAACAGAATGTAACTGTGACAAGGTAAAGCACAACAAAACACTACTGAAATATTTCAACTCTTGCATTTCACGACAGAAATTCAAAATGAACTTCAAAAAATCAAGAGAATTTAACTGTGACAAGGTAAAGCATAACAAGTCACTACTGAAATATTCCAACTCTTGCATTTCACGACAAAAATTCAAAATGAACTTTGAAAAATCATGAGAATGTAGCTCTGACAAGGTAAACCACGACATGACACTACTGAAATATTCCAATTCTTGCATTTCACGAGAGAAATTCAAAATGAACTTTGAAAATTAAGCGAATGTAACTGTGACAAGGTAAAGCACAACAAAACACTACTGAAATATTCCAACTCTTGCATTTCAATGAAACAAATTCAAAATGAACTATGAAAATCAATAGAATGTAACTGTGACAAGGTAAAGCACAACAAAACACTACTGAAATATTCCAACTCTTGCATTTCAATGAAAGAAATTCAAAATGAACTATGAACATCAAGATAATGTAATTGTGACTAGGTAAAGGACAACGAAACACTACTGAAATATTCCAATTCTTGCATTTAACGACAGAAATTCAAAATAAACTTTTAAAAAGTCAACAGAATGTAACTGTGAAAAGGTAAAGCACAACAATACACTACTGAAATATTCCAACTCTTGCATTTCACGAAAGAAATTCAAAATGAACTTTGAAAAATTAAGAGAATGTAACAGTGACAAGGTAAAGCACAAAAACTCACTACTGAAATATTCCAACTCTTGCATTTCAATGAAAGAAATTCAAATGAACTATGAAAATCAACGGAATGTAACTGTTACAAGGTAAATCATAACAAAACACTATTGAAATATTCCAACTCTTGCATTTCACGACAAAAATTCAAAATGAACTTCAAAAAATCAAGAGAATGTAACTGTGACAAGGTAAAGCACAACAAGACACTACTGAAATATTCCAATTCTTGCATTTCACGAAAGAAATTCAGAATGAACTTTGAAAAATTAAGAGAATGTAACAGTGACAAGGTAAAGCACAACAAAACACTACTGAAATGTTCCAACTCTTGCATTTCAATGAAAGAAATTCAAAATGAACTATGAAAATCAACAGAATGTAACTGTGACAAGGTAAAGCACAACAAAACACTAATGAAATATTCCAACTCTTGCATTTCACGACAGAAATTCAAAATGAACTTCGAAAAATCAAGAGTATGTAACTGTGACAAGGTAAAGCACAACAAAACACTACTGAAATATTCCAACTCTTACATTTCAATGAAAGAAATTCAAAATGAACAATGAAAATCAAAAGAATGTAACTGTGACAAGGTAAAGCACAACAAAACACTACTGAAATATTCCAACTCTTGCATTTCAATTAAAGAAATACAAAATTAACTTTAAAAATAAACATAATGTAACTGTGACTAGTTAAAGCACACCAAAACACTAATGAAATATTCCAAATCTTGCATTTCATGAAAGAAATTCAAAATGAACTTCAAAAAAACAAGAGAATTTAACTATGACAAGGTAAAGCACAATAATTCACTACTGAAATATTCCAACTCTTGCATTTCACGAAAGAAATCCAAAATGAACTTTGAAAAATTAAGAGAATGTAGCTGTGACAAGGTAAACCACGACAAGACACTACTGAAATATTCCAACTCTTGCATTTCACGAAAGAAATTCAAAATGAACTTTGAAAAATTAAGAGAATGTAACTGTGACAAGGTAAAGCACAACAAAACACTACTGAAATATTCCAACTCTTGCATTTCAATGAAAGAAATTCAAAATGAACTATGAAAATCAACAGAATGTAACTGTGACAAGGTGAGGCACAACAAAACACTACTGAAATATTCCAACTCTTGCATTTCACGACAGAAATTCAAAATGAACTTCTAAAAATCAAGAGAATGTAACTGTGACAAGGTAAAGCACAGCAAGTCACTACTGAAATATTCCAACTCTTGCATTTCAAGGAAAGAAATCCAAAATGAACTTTGAAAATACAAGAGAATGTAACTGTGACAAGGTAAACCACGATAAAAGACTATTGAAATATTACAACTCTTGCATTTCACGAAAGAAATTCAAAATGAACTTTGAAAAATCAAGAGAGTGTAACTGTGACACGGTAAACCACGACAAAACACTACTGAAATGTTCCAACTCTTGTATTTCAACGAAAGAAATTCAAGATGAACTTTGAAAAATCAAGAGAATGTAACGGTGACAAGGTAAAACACAACAAAACTCTACTGAAATATTCCAACTCTTGCATTTCACGAAAGAAATTCAAAATGAACTTTGAAAAATCAAGAAGAATGTAACTGTGACAAGGTAAACCACGACAAAACACTACTGAAATAATCCAACTCTTGCATTTCAATGAAAAAAATTCAAAATGAACTTTGAAAAATCAAGAGAATTTAACTGTGACAAGGTAAACCACGACAAAACATCACTGAAATATTCCAACTCTTGCATTTCAATGAAATAAAATAAAAATGAACTTTGAAAAAAAAATCAAGAGAATTTAACGGTGACAAGGTAAACCATGACAAAACACTACTGAAATATTCCAACTCTTGCATTTCAACGAAAGAAATCCAGAAAAGACCTTTGAAAAATCAAGAGAATGTAACTGTGATAAGGTAAACCACGACAAAACACTACTGAAATATTCCAACTCTTGCATTTCAAGGAAAGAAATCCAAAATGAACTTTGAAAAATCAAGTGAATGTAACCGTGACAAGGTAAACCACGACACAACACTACTGAAATATTCCAACTCTTGCATTTCACGAAAGAAATTCAAAATGAACTTTGAAAAATCAAGAGAGTGTAACTGTGACACGGTAAACCACTACAAAACACTACTGAAATATTCCAACTCTTGCATTTCAACGAAAGAAATTGAAGATGAACTTTGAAAAATCAAGAGAATGTAATTGTGACAAGGTAAAGCACAACAAAACTCTACTGAAATATTCCAACTCTTGCATTTCACGAAAGAAATTCAAAATTAACTTTGAAAAATCAAGAGAATGTAACTGTGACAAGGTAAACAACGACAAAACACTACTGAAATATTCCAACTCTTGCATTTAATTGAAAGAAATACAAAATGAACTTTGAAAATTCAAGAGAATGTAACTGTAACATGGTAAAACGCAACAAAACACTAGTGTAATATTCAAACTCTTGCATTTCAACGAAAGAAATTCAAAACGAAATTTGAAAAATCAAGAGAATTTAACTGTGACAAGGTAAAGCACAACAAAACACTACTGAAATATTCCAAATCTTGCATTTCAACGAAAGAAATTCAAAATGAACTTTGAAAAATCAAGAGAATGTAACTGTGGCATGGTAAACCAGGACAAAACACTACTGAAATATTCCAACTCTTGCATTTCACTAAAGAAATTCAAAATGAACTTTGAAAAATCAAGAGAATTTAAAAATCCAAAATGAACTTTAAAATATCAAGAGAATGTAACTGTGACAAGGTAAACCATGACAAAACACTACTGAAATATTCCAACTCTTGCATTTCACGAAAGAAATTCAATATGAACTTTGAAAAATCAAGAGAATGTAACTGCGACAAGGTAAAGCACAACAAGTCACTACTGAAATATTCCAACTCTTTCATTTCAACGAAAGAAATCCAAACTGAACTTTAAAAAATCATGAGTATGTAGCCGTGACAAGGTAAACCACGACAAGACACTACTGAAATATTCCAATTCTTGCATTTCGCGAAAGAAATTCAAAATGAACTTTGAAAAATTAAGAGAATGTAACTGTGAAAAGGTAAAGCACAACAAAACACTACTGAAATATTCCAACTCTTGCATTTTACGACAGAAATTCAAAATGAACTTCGAAAAATCAAGAGAATGTAACTGTGACAAGGTAAAGCACAACAAGTCACTACTTAAATATTCTAACTCTTGCATTTCAACGAAAGAAATCCAAAATGAACTTTGAAAAATCATGAGAATGTAGCCGTGACAAGGTAAACCACGACAAAACACTACTGAAATATTCCAATTCTTGCATTTCACGAAAGAAATTCAAAATGTACTTTGAAAAATTAAGAGAATGTAACTGTGACAAGGTAAAGCACAACAAAACACTACTGAAATATTCCAACTCTTGCATTTCAATGAAAGAAATTCAAAATGAACTATGAAAATCAACAGAATGTAACTGTGACAAGGTAAAGCACAACAAAACACTACTGAAATATTTCAACTCTTGCATTTCACGACAGAAATTCAAAATGAACTTCAAAAAATCAAGAGAATTTAACTGTGACAAGGTAAAGCATAACAAGTCACTACTGAAATATTCCAACTCTTGCATTTCACGACAAAAATTCAAAATGAACTTTGAAAAATCATGAGAATGTAGCTTTGACAAGGTAAACCACGACAAGACACTACTGAAATATTCCAATTCTTGCATTTCACGAGAGAAATTCAAAATGAACTTTGAAAATTAAGCGAATGTAACTGTGACAAGGTAAAGCACAACAAAACACTACTGAAATATTCCAACTCTTGCATTTCAATGAAAGAAATTCAAAATGAACTATGAAAATCAACAGAATGTAACTGTGACAAGGTAAAGCACAACAAAACACTACTGAAATATTCCAACTCTTGCATTTCAATGAAAGAAATTCAAAATGAACTATGAACATCAACAGAATGTAACTGTGACAAGGTAAAGCACAACAAAACACTACTGAAATATCCCAACTCTTGCATTTCACGACAGAAATTCAAAATGAACTTCGAAAAATCAAGAGAATGTAAATGTGACAAGGTAAAGCACAACAAGTCACTACTGAAATATTCCAACTCTTGCATTTCACGACAGAAATTCAAAATGAACTTTGAAATATTAAGAGAATGTAACAGTGACAAGGTAAAGCATAACAAAACACTACTGAAATATTCCAACTCTTGCATTTCAATAAAAGAAATTAAAAAGGAACTATGAAAATCAACAGAATGTAAATGTGACAAGGTAAAGCACAACAAAAAGCTATTGAAATATTCCAACTCTTGCATTTCACGACAGAAATTCAAAATGAACTTCGAAAAATCAAGAGAATGTAACTGTGACAAGGTAAACCACAACAAGACACTACTGAAATATTCCAATTCTTGCATTTCACGAAAGAAATTCAGAATGAACTTTGAAAAATTAAGAGAATGTAACAGTGACAAGGTAAAGCACAACAAAACACTACTGAAATTTTCCAACTCTTGCATTTCAATGAAAGAAATTCAAAATGAACTATGAAAATCAACAGAATGTAACTGTGACAAGGTAAAGCACAACAAAACACTATTGAAATATTCCAACTCTTGCATTTCACGACAGAAATTCAAAATGAACTTCGAAAAATCAAGAGTATGTAACTGTGACAAGGTAAAGCACAACAAAACACTACTGAAATATTCCAACTCTTACATTTCAATGAAAGAAATTCAAAATGAACAATGAAAATCAAAAGAATGTAACTGTGACAAGGTAAAGCACAACAAAACACTACTGAAATATTCAAACTCTTGCATTTCAATTAATGAAATTCAAAATTAACTATGAAAATAAACAGAATGTAACTGTGACACGGTAAAGCACAACCAAACACTACTGAAATATTCCAACTCTTGCATTTCACTACAGAAATTAAAAATGAACTTCTGAAAATAAAGAGAATGTAACTGTGACAACGTAAAGCACAATAAGTCACTACTGAAATATTCCAACTCTTGCATTTCACGAAAGAAATTTAAAATGAACTATGAAAAATTATGAGAATGTATCCGTGACAAGGTGAACCACGACAAGACACTACTGAAATATTCCAATTCTTGCATATCACGAAAGAAATTCAAAATGAACTTTGAAAAATTAAGAGAATGTAACTGTGACAAGGTAAAGCACAACAAAACACTACTGAAATATTCCAACTCTTGCATTTCAATGAAAGAAATTCAAAATAGACTACGAAAATCAACAGAATGTAACTGTGACTAGGTAAGGATAACAAAGCACTACTGAAATATTCCAACTCTTGCATTCCACGACATAAATTCAAAATGAACATCGAAAAATCAAGAGAATGTAACTGTGACAAGGTAAAGCACAACAAGTCACTACTGAAATATTCCAACTCTTGCATTTCAACGAAAGAAATCCAAAATGAACTTTGAAAATTCAAGAGAATGTAAATGTGACAAGGTAAACCACGATAAAAGACTATTGAAATATTACAACTCTTGCATTTCACGAAAGAAATTCAAAATGAACTTTGAAAAATCAAGAGAGTGTAACTGTGACACGGTAAACCACGACAAAACACTACTGAAATGTTCCAACTCTTGCATTTCAACGAAAGAAATTCAAGATGAACTTTGAAAAATCAAGAGAATGTAACTGTGACAAGGTAAAACACAACAAAACTCTACTGAAATATTCCAACTCTTGCATTTCACGAAAGAAATTCAAAATGAACTTTGAAAAATCAAGAAGAATGTAACTGTGACAAGGTAAACCACGACAAAACACAACTGAAATAATCAAAATCTTGCATTTCAATGAAAAACATTCAAAATGAACTTTGAAAAATCAAGAGAATTTAACTGTGACAAGGTAAACCACGACAAAACATCACTGAAATATTCCAACTCTTGCATTTCAATGAAAGAAAAAAAAAATGAACTTTGAAAAAAAAATAAAGAGAATGTAACGGTGACAAGGTAAACCATGACAAAACACTACTGAAATATTCCAACTCTTGCATTTCAACGAAAGAAATCCAAAAAAGACCTTTGAAAAATCAAGAGAATGTAACTGTGATAAGGTAAACCACGACAAAACACTACTGAAATATTCCAACTCTTGCATTTCAAGGAAAGAAATCCAAAATGAACTTTGAAAAATCAAGTGAATGTAACCGTGACAAGGTAAACCACGAGAAAACACTATTGAAATATTCCAACTCTTGCATTTCACGAAAGAAATTCAAAATGAACTTTGAAAAATCAAGAGAGGATAACTGTGACACGGTAAACCACGACAAAACACTACTGAAATATTCCAACTCTTGCATTTCAACGAAAGAAATTCAAGATGAACTTTGAAAAATCAAGAGAATGTAATTGTGACAAGGTAAAGCACAACAAAACTCTACTGAAATATTCCAACTCTTGCATTTCACGAGAGAAATTCAAAATGAACTTTGAAAAATCAAGAGAATGTAACTGTAACAAGGTAAACCACGTCAAAACACTACTGAAATAATCCAACTCTTGCATTTCAATGAAAGAAATCCAAAATGAACTTTGAATAATCAAGAAAATGTAACTGTGAGAATGTAAACCACGACAAGACACTACTGAAATATTCCAACTCTTGCATTTCAACGAAAGAAATTCAAAACGAACTTTGAAAAATAAAGAGAATGTAACTGTGACAATGCAAACCAAAACAAAACACTACTGAAATATTCCAACTCTTGCATTTCAACGAAAGAAATTCAAAATGAACTTTGAAAAATCAAGAGAATGTAACTGTGGCATGGTAAACCAGGACAAAACAGTACTGAAATACTCCAACTCTTTCATTTCAACGAAAGACATCCAAAATGAACTTTGAAAAATCAAGAGAATGTAAAAATCCAAAATGAACTTTAAAAAATCAAGAGAATGTAACTGTGACAAAATAAAGCACGACAAAACACTACTGAAATATTCAAACTCTTGCATTTCACGAAAGAAATTCAATATGAACTTTGAAAAATCAAGAGAATGTAACTGTGACAAGGTAAAGCAAACCAAAACACTACTGAAATATTCCAACTTTTGCATTTCAGCGAAAGAAATCCAAAATGAACTTTGAAAAATCAAGAGAATGTAACTGTGACAAGGTAAAGCACAACAAGACACTACTGAAATATTCCAACTCTTGCATTTCAATGAAAGAAATTCAAAATCAACTTCGAAAAATCAAGAGAATGTAAAAATCCAAAATGAACTTTGAAAAATCAAGAGAATGTAACTGTGACAAGGTATACCACGACAAAACACTACTGAAATATTCTAACTCTTGCATTTCAAGGAAAGAAATCCAAAATAAACTTTGAAAAATCGAGAGAATGTAACTGTGACAAGGTAAACCACGACAAAACACTACTGAAATATTCCAACTCTTGCATTTCACGAAAGAAATTCAAAATGAACTTTGAAAAATCAAAAGAATGTAACTGTGACAAGGTAAAGCACAACAAAACACTACTGAAATATTCCAACTCTTGCATTTCAACTAAAGAAATCCAAAATGAACTTTGAAAAATCAAGAGAATGTAACTGTGACAAGGTAAAGCACAACAAGACACTACTGAAATATTCCAACTCTTGCATTTCAACGAAAGAAATTCAAAATGAACTTTGAAAAATCAAGAGAATGTAATTGTGACAAGGTAAAGCACAACAAAACTCTACTGAAATATTCCAACTCTTGCATTTCACGAAAGAAATTCAAAATGAACTTTGAAAAATTAAGAGAATGTAACTGTGACAAGGTAAACCACGACAAAACACTACTGAAATAATCCAACTCTTGCATTTCAATGAAAGAAATTCAAAATGAACTTTGAAAAATCAACAGAATGTAAAAATCCAAAATGAACTTTGAAAAATCAAGAGAATGTAACTGTGACAAGGTATACCACGACAAAACACTACTGAAATATTCCAACTCTTGCATTTCAAGGAAAGAAATCCAAAATGAACTTTGAAAAATCAAGAGAATGTAACTGTGACAAGGCAAACCACGCCGAAACACTACTGAAATATTCCAACTCTTGCATTTCAAGGAAAGAAATCCAAAATGAACTTTGAAAAATCAAAAGAATGTAACTGTGACAAGGTAAAGCACGACAAAACACTACTGAAATATTCTAACTCTTGCATTTCAACGAAAGAAATTCAAAATGAACTTTGAAAAATTAAGAGCAAGTAACTGTGACATGGTCAACCATGACAAAACACTACTGAAATATTCCAACTCTTGTATTTCACGAAAGAAATCCAAGATGAACTTTGAAAAATCAAGAGAATGTAACTGTGACAATGTAAAGCACAACAAGACACTACTGAAATATTCTAACTCTTGCATTTCAACGAAAGAAATACAAAATGAACTTTGAAAAATTAAGAGAATGTAACTGTGACATGGTCAACCATGACAAAACACTACTGAAATATTCCAACTCTTGTATTTCACGAAAGAAAACCAAAATGAACTTTGAAAAATCAAGAGAATGTAACTGTGACAAGGTAAAGCACAACAAGACACTACTGAAATATTCCAACTCTTGCATTTCAACGAAAGAAATTCAAAATGAACTTTGAAAAATCAAGAGAATGTAACTGTGACAAGGTAAACCACAACAAAACACTACTGAAATATTCCAATTCTTGCATTTCAACGATAGAAATCCAAAAATGAACTTTGAAAAATCAAGAGAATGTAACTGTGACAAGGTAAACCACGACAGGACACTACTGAGATATTCCAACTCTTGCATTTCAACGAAAGAAATTCAAAATGAACTTTGAAAAATCAAGAGCATGTAACTGTGGCAAGGTAAAGCACAACAAAACACTACTGAAATATTCCAACTCTTGCATTTCAACGAAAGAAATTCAAAATGAACTTTGAAAAATCAAGAGAATGTAACTGTGGCATGGTAAACCAGGACAAAACACTACTGAAATATTCCAACTCTTGCATTTCACGAAAGAAATTCAAAATGAACTTTGAAAAATCAAGAGAATGTAAAAATCCAAAATGAACTTTAAAAAATCAAGAGAATGTAACTGTGACAAAGTAAACCATGACAAAACACTACTGAAATATTCCAACTCTTGCATTTCACGAAAGAAATTCAATATGAACTTTGAAAAATCAAGAGAATGTAACTGTGACAAGGTAAAGCAAACCAAAACACTACTGAAATATTCCAACTCTTGCATCTCAGCGAAAGAAATCCAAAATGAACTTTGAAAAATCAAGAGAATGTAACTGTGACAAGGTAAAGCACAACAAGACACTACTGAAATATTCCAACTCTTGCATTTCAAGGAAAGAAATTCAAAATCAACTTCGAAAAATCAAGAGAATGTAAAAATCCAAACTGAACTTTGAAAAATCAAGAGAATGTAACTGTGACAAGGTATACCACGACAAAACACTACTGAAATATTCCAACTCTTGCATTTCAAGGAAAGAAATCCAAAATAAACTTTGAAAAATCGAGAGAATGTAACTGTGACAAGTTAAAGCACAACAAGACACTACTGAAATATTCCAACTCTTTCATTTCAATGAAAGAAATTCAAAATCAACTTCGAAAAATCAAGAGAATGTAAAAATCCAAAATGAACTTTGAAAAATCAAGAGAATGTAACTGTGACAAGGTATACCACGACAAAACACTACTGAAATATTCCAACTCTTGCATTTCACGAAAGAAATTCAAAATGAACTTTGAAAAATCGAGAGAATGTAACTGTGACAAGGTAAAGCACAACAAGACACTACTGAAATATTCCAACTCTTGCATTTCAATGAAAGAAATTCAAAATCAACTTCGAAAAATCAAGAGAATGTAAAAATCCAAAATGAACTTTGAAAAATCAAGAGAATGTAACTGTGACAAGGTATACCACGACAAAACACTACTGAAATATTCCAACTCTTGCATTTCAAGGAAAGAAATCCAAAATAAACTTTGAAAAATCGAGAGAATGTAACTGTGACAAGGTAAAGCACAACAAGACACTACTGAAATATTCCAACTCTTGCATTTCAATGAAAGAAATTCAAAATCAACTTCGAAAAATCAAGAGAATGTAAAAATCCAAAATGAACTTTGAAAAATCAAGAGAATGTAACTGTGACAAGGTATACCACGACAAAACACTACTGAAATATTCCAACTCTTGTATTTCAGCGAAAGAAATCCAAAATGAACTTTGAAAAATCGAGAGAATGTAACTGTGACAAGGTAAAGCACAACAAGACACTAATGAAATATTCCAACTCTTGCATTTCAAGGCAAGAAATTCAAATTGAACTTCGAAAAATCAAGAGAATGTAAAAATCCAAAATGAACTTTGAAAAATCAAGAGAATGTAACTGTGACAAGGTATACCACGACAAAACACTACTGAAATATTCCAACTCTTGCATTTCACGAAAGAAATTCAAAATGAACTTCTAAATATCAAGAGAATGTAACTGTGACAAGGTAAACCACGACAAAACACTACTGAAATAGTCCAACTCTTGCATTTCAAGAAAGAAATTCAAAATGAACTTTGAAAAATCAAAAGAATGTAACTGTGACAAGGTGAAGCACAACAGAACACTACTGAAATATTCCAACTCTTGCATTTCAACTAAAGAAATCCAAAATGAACTTTGAAAAATCAAGAGAATGTAACTGTGACAAAGGTAAAGCACAACAAGACACTACTGAAATATTCCAACTCTTGGATTTCAACGAAAGAAATTCAAAATGAACTTTGAAAAATCAAGAGAATGTAATTGTGACAAGGTAAAGCACAACAAAACACTACTGAAATATTCCAACTCTTGCATTTCACGAAAGAAATACAAAATGAACTTTGAAAAATCAAGAGAATGTAACTGTGACAATGTAAACAACGACATAACACTACTGAAATAATCCAACTCTTGCATTTCAATGAAATAAATAAAAAATTAACTTTGAAAAATCAAGAGAATGTAAAAATAAAAAATGAACTTTGAAAAATCAAGAGAATGTAACTGTGACAAGGTAAACCACGACAAAACACTACTGAAATAATCCAACTCTTGCATTTCAAGGAAAGAAATCCAAAATTAACTTTGAAAAATCAAGAGAATGTAACTGTGACAAGGTAAACCACGATAAAACACTACTGAAATATTCCAACTCTTGCATTTCAAGAAAAGAAATCCAAAATGAACTTTGAAAAATCAAGAGAATGTAACTGTGACAAGGTAAACCACGACAAAACACTACTGAAATATTCCAACTCTTGCATTTCACGAAAGAAATTCAAAATGAACTTTGAAAAATCAAGAGAATTTAACTGTGACAAGGTAAAGCACAACAAAACACTACTGAAATATTCCAACTCTTGCATTTCAACCAAAGAAATCCAAGATGAACTTTGAAAAATCAAGAGAATCTAAGTCTGACAAGGTAAACCACAACAAAACACTACTGAAATAATTCAACTCTTGCATTTCAATGAAAGAAATTCAAAATGAACTTTGAAAAATCAAGAGACTGTAAAAATCCAAAATTAACATTGAAAATTCAAGATAATGTTACTATGACAAGTTAAACCACGACAAACCACTACTGAAATATTCCAACTCTTGCATTTCAGGGAAAGAGATACAAAATAAACTTTGAAAAATCAAGAGATTGCAACTGTGACAAGGTAAACCACGATGAAACACTACTGAAATATTCCAACTCTTGCATTTCAAGGAAAGAAATCCAAAATGAACTTTGAAAAATCAAGAGAATGTAACTGTGACAAGTTAAACCACGACAAACCAAAACTGAAATATTCAAACTCTTTCATTACACGAAAGAAATTCAAAATGATCTTTGAAAAATCAAGAGAATTTAACTGTGACAATGTAAAGCAAAACAAAACACTACTGAAATATTCGAACTCTTGAATTTAAACAAAAAAAATACAAAATGAACTTTGAAAAATCAAGAGAATGTAACTGTGACAAGGTAAAGCACAACAAGACACTACTGAAATATTCTAACTCTTGCATTTCAACGAAAGAAATTCAAAATGAACTTTGAAAAATTAAGAGAATGTAACTGTGACATGGTCAACCATGACAAAACACTACTGAAATATTCCAACTCTTGTATTTCACGAAAGAAATTCAAAATGAACTTTGAAAAATCAAGAGAATGTAACTGTGACAAGGTAAACCGCAACAAAACATTACTGAAATATTCCAACTTTTGCATTTCAACGAAAGAAATCCAAAATGAAGTTTGAAAAATCAAGAGAATGTAACTGTGACAGGGTAAAGCACAACAAGACACAACTGAAATATTTCAACTCTTGCAGTTCAATGAAAGAAATTCAAAATGAACTTTGAAAAATAAGGAGAATGTAACTGTGACAATGTAAAGAACAACAAAACATTACTGAAATATTCCAACTCTTGCATTTCAAAGAAAAAAATCCAAAATCAACTTTTAAAAATCAAGAAAATTTAACTGTGACAAGGTAAACCACAACAAAACGCTAATGAATTTAAGCATGTTTCATCTCATTCGAAGACATGTACAAAAAAAGTTGAAAAAATATATCATGTTAAAAAAAAATGGGGAGGGGAGAGGGGTCAAAAAGTTGGCGGGGAGGGGCCTCCTTGTACTTGGGGGAGAGAGGACCTTTGGAGGGTTGAAGTTCCTGGTGGTTAGGGTCGTTGGTGCGTATGATACTTGATGGTTCATACTCATGTTTAACTCACTACTTGATTTGTAAGGATTTCTATTGAGTGTCCTGAATTTCCTTATTAAAATTATTTTTTTGCCATCTACATCTCTCTTAGTATCAACTTTTTAGTATACTATAATGTTAAACTCTATTTTAAATTGACAACACTGTTCAAACGCCACTTGCGTATTATACAGAACACATCGAAGAAGTAAAGCGTAGTACTCACTCTTTTTGAAAAGGTGTAGAGCTTCAATAGAATCCAAACTATCATATCTACGGAATCACCGTTAAACCTTCTTCATGATATTAAACCAATAAGGAAGAAAAGAGTAGTGGCTATACGTCTTGTAGAAATGGAACATAGCACTCTACTATTGTTTTTTTGTTTTTTTGCGTTTATTTTTTTTCTGTATTATTTTGTACTCCGTCTTCTTGGTTTTTTTGCAGTGACGGGATAGAAAATAAATAAATCAATAAATAAAATAAAGGGCAATAAAACTTGGAATTCCCAATCGAATGAGCCCCTTTCGAAGCTTATACGACAACTTCTTCTATACAAAACCCCCTGTTCTAAAAAAAGGTACATTGTGCAATTGTGCCCACATCGCTCTTTACTTAGGGAACGGAGTTCCGCTGTTTTTGATCTTTGAACTAATGGACGACAATATTTGGACAATTTTCGGACTCAAAATTTCTGTCAGATCCATTTTGTAAAAATACGATGTGTGGGGGAAGGGGGGTAGCTGTCCTCTGGTTACTTTGATGCTTAAAAAGGGTACTAGAACTTCCGATTACCAATCAAATGAGTCCCTCCCCCTCCGAAGTTTATTTGTTCATCCTTTCTGCAAAAACGTTATATGGCCACAGGGCATAACTTACAGCCCTTGTCCTGAGGGCTATGGAGTGGTTGTCTTCCTGAAAGACATAATTTTCATTTAATGAGTTTGGGGAAGTGATTGGCTTGGGGGAGGCGGGTTGCCCTCTAATCACTTTTGACTATTTAAAAGGGCACTAGCCCTTTCAATTTCCACACGAATGAGCCCCTTTCGAAGTTTCTACTACACCTACATCTATACGAAGTGCCCTGGTCTAAAAAAAATTAAGATAAATAATACATTGTGCCCACATCGCTCTTTACTTAGGTAGCGCTATGGTGCTGCCTAATAAAAGACCGCTTTCTTTACTTTAATATACCCTGACCTCTGTCTTCATATTTGATCCTGTCTTCACTGTAGCTTTCAATATTATAATCTTGGTTCGAATACTGTCTTCCTATTCTTCCATACTTTTTTCAACTTTGAAAAATCATTCTGAGCCTTGACTATTCTACTTTCAACATCTTCACTGATCCCACCTTCTTTACTAATAATTCTACCAGTGTATGCAAATCTGTCCACTTGATCAATCTTTTCTTTACCCAACGTCACCTTTTCATTTTCACTTATTCCTAGCTTTAGCGAATTAGTCTTTTTACATTAATTTTCAAACCTATTCTAGCATCTTGAACTTGAAAAAACCTCTAAATTTTTTTTCATTTTGCTCATACTTTCATCTAGGATGCTTAAAACATCAGCGTAATCTAAGTCCAGGAAACTTCCTTATTTGATTCCGTATTCTACCATTGCCTTTCCTGTTGTCCTTAAGACAAAGTCCATAAAAATGGTCCATATAAATAGGGAAGTAACACAGCCCTGCTTTACTCCTAATTGAATATGCAACCAGCTATAGACCTCATTTCCTACCTTAACCGCAGCAGGGTTATTCTCGTACATAGCACTAATCACTTTAATGTATTTTCCTGGTATACCATGCAAGGATAAGACCTTCGCTAAAGCTCTTCTATCAGCTGAATCGAACAATTGCTCATAATCTATTAAACTGAGGAGTAGAGTAGTTTGATCAATCAGGCACTTTTCAACTATTAGCCTAAAAGTAAAAATTTGGTTGACACATCCTCAACCCTTCCTAAACCTGCACTGCTCTTTTCTTACAAATTTGTCTACAAATCTCTCAGTCTAAAAAGTATCATCATACAAAGTAATTTTCTACCTACAGATATCAGCCCAGTGTCTCTATAATTACCATACTACCTCCTATCACTCTCTTTATACAGGCTTTATACTAGGGTTTTCCTCAAATCGCTGGGTACTTCCCCTTTTTCAGAAATCATATTCGTAATCTTCAATAACTTCTTTTTAATCTCATAGCTACTATATTTAAGATGCTCTTTTACCACAGTATCAGCACCTGGGGCTTTGTTGTTTTTTAATCCTGTTAGTAATGTCGCTACGTCTTCCTCGCAAAATAACTCTTCCATAAAATCCAAGGTGTTACAAACTTTTTAATTTTCCTCTGTATGTTTTCCTATAGCTCTATCCTGCTTTAGCACATTCTCAAAATGTTCTTAGGTAAGAACAAACACAGGAAAGAGAGAGATAGGGAGGGAGAGAGAGGGAGGGAGTCAGGAGGTAGGTTGCCTTTTGATTGGTCTTTGCCCTTGAAAGAAGTTCCATAACTCTTCACTTACGATCGAGCAGACACCCTCTCCCAACCTCTAACCTCGACAACTTATAGAGAGAGAAAAGGTTTTATTAAAAAAATAAAAAAGCACATTAACAACAAAACCCGAAGTTTATTAAACTTGTATGGGCAGACATCACCCTTTACAAAACGCTGCATACACAATTACTACCAGCCATCCTTAGCCCCCCCCCAAAAAAAGGGCAAAAAATAATAATAAGAAAATAAATAAATAAAAATAAACGAAATAAACTAATTTCTAAAAATTTCACGACCTAATTGGGTACCGAAGACACAAAACTAAAAATCATTATTCTATTCTACCTCCTCATCGCCCGCCCGAAAAAAAGTGTCACAATCACTTGAGAGAAAAATCGCCCAGCAAGGATTAAAACTCATATGTAGACAAACACTGTCCTTTTAATTTACTGCGAAATTCATTTAGCTCATCAATTGTTGAAATTGCCTGCGTAAATGGTTCCCACATCCGAGGGCCAACATGTCTTATGGAAAAAACGGATATCTTTGTAATAACCTGGTGGTCACTGAACTAGTGTTGATGTTCTAGTCGAGTAGTTATGAAAATTAACGCCACTTGTAAACATTTCCCTAAAACACTCAGGTAATAACGGGTGTGTATATTTAAACATAAAAAGAGCATTATAAAAACGGAATAATCCAGCCATCGGTAATATATTTACTTGATTATATCTATGTCTAACAGACATATTATGATTATCTCCAGTTAAAACACATAGGGCATTATTTTGTAAACTTCTAAGGGAACGAAGGTGAATTAAAAGCGTACTTGACCACACAAGACAACCATATAGAAGGTATGGGTGAACAAAAGAAAAATAAAGCAATCTCATAATGTCTTTCGGAAAAAAGTGCTTCAGTTTCCCCATTATCCCAACATTTCTTGCAATCTTGCCACTAACACATGAAATGTGCTCTTTGAAGTTAAGGCACTCATCAACAATCACCCCTAGATACTTTGCCGAAACGTCCAGAGGCAGAATAATTTCACCTAACTGTATTTTGTCAATCCAAGGGTAGTAATTGCTACTTCTCCCGTACATTACAAAATGGGATTTTGCATGGTTTAGCTGAAGTCTGTCAACCCTCATCCTTTTTTCAATGTTTAACATGCCAGTCTGACGATTCTGTATAAGAATTTCCCCGGTTTTTGCAGCAACAGTTAGATGCGTGTCATCAGCAAAATAAGGCAAAATAGATTTTGATGCTCCAGTATCACTACATTTTAAATCAAAAGACAGTCCATTGATAGCATTTCGCAGGTCATCAATATATATAAGAAACAGTAGTGGCCCCAAAACAGACACTTGAGGGACATCGAATTCAACACTTTTAACTTGCAATTTGATTTCACCAGCACTGACAAACTGCTTTCGATCTTGGAGAAAACATTCCAATAGACGATAAAACATACCTCGAAAACCACAATTCCTCAGCTTCACCAGAAGAATTCCATGGTCCGCTGCATCAAAGGCTTTCACAATGTCCAAAAACACAGATGCAACTTTCCACCCTTGGTCCAGAGCATCGTTCACAAAAGTCGTGAGAAAAAGAAGAGCTTGATCTGTCAACATTGCTTTACGGAATCCAAACTGAGTTTTACTAAAATACTTTTTATTCTCAAGAAAATCAACCATCCTGCCACTAATCAATTTTTCAAAAACTCTCGGTAAAACTGGCAGCAATGAAATAGGCCTATAATCATTCGGCAAATTTTTTCTCCGCCCTTAAAAAGCGGAACCACTCTAGCAATATTCAAAAAACTTTTAGGCACATATTAAATAGAACACAAACCTGGTCACATATTTCCGAGAAAACATACTTAAGTACACGCAATGAAAGGAAGTCAGCATTCGAATCATTATTTCTCATGTTCCACAATGTGGTACGTAATTCACTAGCAGTTACTGGTTTCAGATTTGCAGATACATCACTTTCCTCGGGTAAAAATGGGTGGTATGTTCCATCCTCAGAAAATTTTGTTGTGGAGTTCGCTATCCGTTTACCAACAATAGAAAAATGGTCACACATATTATCTACAATCGAAGCATCAGTATTGAAATTTTCAGGTAAAACAGAACTTTTGGAGGGCTCAGAACAGACTGAATTACTCTCCATGTTTGGCTGGGATTACCTGCACTTTTTTTAAACTCATTTCGATAATAATTAATTCTCGCTGTTCGTAATAGGTTATTGAGTTCACAATTATATTTCTAGTATCTCACTTTCGCCTCAGGAGACACTACAGAATATTTATGCAGCAGTCTTCGATTTGATATGGCCTTCATCAGTCCTGTAGTAACCCAGGGTTTTCTAGGGGTAACATGAAAAGCCGGCTTTTTAATAACTGTACAACTTTCTTTTAGTAATTTAGTTATTTCTGAGTACCACAATGAAAACTTTTCATTCACTTGCAGATCACTACTTTCTAAAAATTCAAATTGAGTGTTCTTTAATTTTCTTCTGAATATGTTAAGAGCCTCAGCATCCATTTTCAATGCAGAAATTTGTGGTGGTATATTCATAGCTGTAGGGACACCAAACTCTCTAATAACAACAAAAACACCAAAACGATCAGAAACATCATTCAAAATAACATCAGCAAAATCATACTTCACATTAACAAATATATTATCTAAAAGTGATTCCGAGCGCAAAGTCACTCGACTACATATATTAACTGTCGGTCTTAAACCGTAACCCAACATAACATTTAAAAAATCACGAACTCTCGGGTTTACATTTATTGAAAATAGATCAAGATCAAAGTCTCCACAAACAAAGCATGGGCGATTTGAACCTGACAACTTATCCATTTGCCGCTCCAGCAAATCATTAAATTCCTGCACATTTCCAGATGGAGGTCGATAAACAACCACCACAAAGAAAAATTTTCCTGACTTACAAAGTTCAACCACCATTGATTCAAAATCATCTCTTTATTCACACGTAGATCATTCCGCATTTTCATTGTAATATTCTTCCTGCAATATAAAGCCAACCCACCATGTAATCGTGATTCTCTATCCTGCGTCACACAGTCATAACTATCAATTTCAAGTAGACTCATTGTATGATTACGAAGCCACGTTTCATTCAATGCAAGCACATCCAACTCAGAAAACTTACATAGTTCGGTTAAAAAATTAAATGAACTAGAAAGACCTTGACAATTCAAATGGAAAATATTCAAACTTTGCTGACCCATAGTAGATTTATTTCCAATATCAACTGGAAATTTATATTTAACCACTGGAAAATCCTCCATTGTTCCTTCATCATAATCCGGATTTAAGACCCCATTCCCCAGAACATCCCAACTCAACGAATTTCTCTCAAGTTTTTTCAATCTATTATTGTCATAATCCAACTCATTTTTTCAAGACACAAGCTTAGGAGGCAAAGGAGGAAACTCATAGAAAAATTAACTCTACTTACAACAACCACAAGTGATCTCCAGTATCCAGGAGAGCAGAAATCAATAAAAAGATAAAAAAAAACTGAAAAAAGAGAAAATAAATTAAAAATAAAATTTATCATAAATAAAACACAAAATAAAAAGATACAACATAACATAAATAGCGACGAAGACCACACTGCCATTTCATCATAAACAATGAGTATAACATCATGGAACCCTCCATACAAGACAGTAGAACACGTTCCACCGTCTCGTACAAAAAAACCTTCCCGCCGCTCCACCCACTGCCCATACAATATAACAAAAAAAAAACTCATGGAAAATAAAAAGGGAAAAGTCTCACTCAAATTAAAAAAGACAGGATAACGGAATCGAAGAAAAATATAACTGGTTTTCTTCATCAGGCACATACTTGTGCTAGTGCCTCTAACCACGATAACAAAATTCATCTAATAATAGCAAAAAAATGACTTAACTTCAAAAGAAAACAAATGAAATGCTAGAATCAACAATCAACTAGCTCTGGTATTGGCTCATTATACATATATTTCACTTTTCCAACACCTTCTCTCTCAATCTGAATGAAGGGAGGAACAGTGTTAAATACCCAAGCTGGAATACTTTTTCTACTCAATTTAGATTTAGTCTCGTAAAGTCTCTTCCGCGCTTCACGAACACACAATCATCGCTCATCGCTGACGTAAACATTTTTCATAGCTGTATTTGAACCGAAAGTCTTATCCCATTACGTAATTTTTCCCATTACGTAAGATCATAAACTTCGCCTCGTGTGATTTAACATTCATTTTGAAAAACTTTTACTCTTTTTTATTCGTAACAATTGTAAATTCTGGAACCTTTGTTAATTCTAAACTATTGGTACATAATTCTTGAAATAAACTTTTAGCAGTAACTACATCATCACAAACCGTATTCCACACAATAATGTTATTTTCTGTAGATAAATATTCCACTGCCATCAATCTTGCCGACAGCGAAGACGTCATTTCACGGTGATATTTTGCCTCAGAGGATACAATATGCATTTGGGTTTTTATTGAAATTACTTCTTCATTTACTGCATCGCAATTTCTTTCAACTTGAGCAACATTGGATTGTAAGATAGGTTGAGCATTTTCCACAGAAATTACTCGATTTTCTAGATTAGCCAATCTCGTGTCAATTGATTTTAATTTACTTTGAGACTCCGTTACGATTTCAAGAATTTTCGAGAAATCGTCCGCTAATGACTGGATCGAAGCACGATTTATTGACTTATGTGTTGAAGATGAATGCCCAGATTCGTCACGAGAAACCGAAGGTGGGAGAATAATGCAGTAAAGTCTAAACTGTGAAATTTGTTTGCAGAAAAGTTTTTGGTGCTTATCGCTGACTCTGAAATTATCTTGCCAACCCCAAAGGCTTATGTTTAGGACTTATCGTTTCATATGACTCAAATAGTCGTTTAAGAAATTTGATCCAATACCATCGTGGACCGCTAGATCACTTGAAGGTCTGAAAGGTTGATCTTTTACTTTTGAACTTGTTGTTGTCTTTACAACGGGTAAAATTTTTGTGACAAGCCTATAAAGTGGAGGGAGGTTACTCATTGCTAAGAAAAGTTACTACCGATGGTATGATTAATCTGACGATTCAAGGTATTATGCAAACGAGAAGCCCGGTACTTGAAGAAAAATCATCAAAATCCCCCATTTCATCAAACAATAGATCATCTAATTCAGTGGCATATCATCAACGAGAGGTCAGTGACAATTTGAGTGTGAACTCAGCCAATATTCCAGATCCAGGGGTCAGTGACAACTTGAGTATTATTAGTAAATCGGTTCCTGAAGCCAAATCAGGGAAGAATTCTATTGCCTGCCGTTTTCACTTGGCCAACAAGTGTATAAAAAAGAGCGATTTTACCTTTGCTCACCATTGTATGTCTTTTTTAACTACTGGTCACTGTAGCGACAATTATTGCTCCCTTTCCCCTTCCAAACCCTGCCATAAATTTCAAGGTGGCCTTTGTTTTGAAACTATGTGCATGTTATTACATTTAAAAAACAGGGATTATCGTGCTATAGCCAGGCGCAGTAAAATTTCTAATAGTAAAATAGTTACAAGTTCTCAATCCACCCAAAAGCGGAGCCCCCTTCATTCATTTAGTAAAATTAGCTCACCAGCGCATACTCTTTCTTTTTTACCCCAAATCCACCCTGCTCACTCAAAACTTCCACCTTTACCACCCAGAAAAAAACTCCATATTCCCAGTAAAATCCCTTCCCTCTTAACACTCCAGTTAACCCCTCCCAAGTAGAACCCCCTGAAAATACCACCGTTTCATTCCCCTCCCATAATTTCCCGCCTCCGACCCATGCGTTTAATCCCTCGTGCCCACCCTGAGTCACCTGAGGGTGACTCAGGTCTGAGACCTTTTGCATTTAATAATTGTCTTGTATTACATCCTAATTGTTCGCACTTCCCGACAACTGAAAACAAGTCGCACCTTCCTCATCATACTTTGTCTGTATCCTCGCCCTTCCCTCCACCTCCAAATCCCCAAGGAAAATCCTTCTCTTACCCTACTTCTCCGCAGCATCATAATATTAAATTGAAACCCCACCCAGGAAATTCTCAAACACACCAAGTATCCCTGTCGAAATTCCCCAATCGGTTTGTTTTCCCCAAATTTTTAGTTACTAATGCCGAAAGTCTTAATTTTGAAAAGCTTACTGAACTCGAGGTGCTTTCAGAATCAAATCTAATCGATATTATAGCTATTACAGAAGTACAGTCCCACGACCCAGTGTCTCTGAGCCTGACAAATTATTCAAAGTTTATTAAACTCCGTCCTTTAGACCACCCACTCGGAAAAAAATGTGGCGGTGTTTTGTTCTTTACTAAGAGTAACCTTTATCCAAAGGCTCTTTGAGTCCGTAGTTTATCCGAGTATGATGAATCCCCTGGCTGAGTATTAGACCAAAAGTTCTCCCTCGTCCATTTAACATTATTGCAATAGCCGTTTTCTATTACTCCCCAAATCAAAATATCATAAGTGCTGATTTTGTTTTTTCTAAATACCCCACTGCTGGTCTTTTCTTAGTTGGCGATGCAAACGACCTTAAAATGGTTTCTTTTTACTCCTCAATTAAATTTAAGCAAATTTTTAAAATACCAACGACTCGGGGAAATACCTCTCTTGATGTTATTTTAACTAATATGTATAATTTTTACAACCCTCCCTCAGCTCTGCCTCCATTAGGTGGGAGCTATCATCTTTCGATACTTTTATCTTCCTCCTCAAATTTTAATCATTCTTTCTCAAAAACTTATGGCAGTTATCACCGTCTTCAAAATTCTGGTCTTCATTCTTTTGGTATGTGGTTGAATACTGAAGATTGGTCCGATGTTTATAGTTAAAAAAATTTGGATGAGAAAATGGCTTTGTTCCACAAAACGCTAAATGACAAATATCAAATTTGCTTCCCGGAAAAAAAAATAAAAAATTGCTCCAGTGATAAACCCTTTATTAACCAAACTATAAAAACACTAATTAGAACCAAACTGAAGCTTTTCAAAAATGGTAAACCAGATGAAGCCAATAAACTAAGAAAATCAATTAAAAGAGAAATTTGCAAATTGGCAAATAGTACTACAAAAATAAGGTCAAAGTATTGTTCACTAATAAACCAAAAAACTGGCATTCTGAGGTTAAAAAGCTGTGTGACAGGAGGCTTGAACAGCTTAACTTCAATCTACCTGAGTCCCCTGATATTACTGCCAATAATCTCAATAAATTCCTCGCTTCCATTGTCCAGAGTCTTCCACCACTGTCCGACAAATTACCATCAGGAGCCCTTTCCCCTTCTTTTCCCACTGTTTCTCAGTCTGAGATAGAAAGAAGAATTCAAAAACTAAGAAAGACAAGTATTTGTCCTTTGGATATCCCCTTTCCTCTTATTAGTGCCTTCGGTGATTTCTTGTCTAAGCCCTTGTCTTTCCTGTTTAACAAGATTACCGAGTCTGGGCAAATTCCTACAATTCGTAAACAAGGTTTCATAACCACTTTGAAAAAGAAAAACGGAAAGCCTGGTTTTGAAGGCGTCCGGCCTATAACTTTTACTCCTATTTTATCGAAACTTTATGAAGGATTACTTGCAGATTGGCTAAAGGAAAAAATCTTACCTCTTACTGACTTGAAACAATGTGGGAACCTAAAATCCACCTCTAATTCCCATTACCTCGTTTCTCTTATTGATCACATCGGGAAAACCCTTGAAAAGCCTAATTCCTGGCTAAATTTAATTTCCATCGACCTTCAGAAAGCATTCGACCTTGTTAACCACAATATTTTAATTGAGAAACTTGTCAACGAGTTCAATATTGATCCATACTGGTGAAATTAGTTGCCTCCTTCTTAACAAATAGATCGCAAGTTGTCAAATACCAAAATTATTATTCTAATCCTCTCCCTGTCCACAACGGCATACCTCAAGGTACTCTCCGAGGTCCCCTCCTTTTTTCTGTAATGATAAACAGCCTCGCAAAGGAATTTCCTGACCGATGGAAATTTGTTGATGACCTAACGGTTGTTGAAACTTGCTTCAGAAATTTAATAAGTGACCCTATGAGTATCCTCAATGAAATTGGAGACGAGGCCTTAGAAGTGGGATATCCATGTTAAAGACATCATCCATAGAGCTAATGTGTCTGTCGCCCTCCTTAAGCTCCTAAATAAATTCAGCGTCCCCTCTCCCACTCCTTAAGGATTTACACGTCTTTTGTCCGCCCGCATCTAGAATATGCTTGTCCAGGTTGGCACCCTGGTATCTCTCGCGAAAAATCGAAAAAAATTGAATCAATTCAAAAAAGGGCCTTGCGAATAATTGTCAAAGAAGGCAAGGTGTCATACTCTCTGCTCCTAAAAAAAAGCTAGTCTTAAAACCCTAAAGCAAAGGAGGATTTTGTTGTGCCTCCGTTTTGCAAAAAATGCCACAACAAACCCTTGGACGGCAGGCATTTTCCCCAAACATCACTCCCCATCCAAATTACGGCCGCTTCGAGCTGTTTCTGAGCCCATCCCTGCTTTGTCCCCCATTCGCTGCGTTACTTCCAGATACGAAAGAACTTTTATCCCCTTCATTACAGAAAAAATGAATAAAATGTCTCAATAGTTTCTTTTTTTTTTCCCTCTCTTTTGTTTATTGGCTGTTGGTACTGCCCCGGTTCTTGCTCTACTTTGCTTGCCCCCCCCCCCCTTTCTTGACCGGTTTTTATTGTTTTTAATTCATTTATTGATTTACTGTAGTTGAACTATTGACATTTTCTTAGTATCCCTTTTAAATTAAATGCGTTGATGTCTCGCTCTAAGTTTAGTTTGACCAGTTTCTACCAGTTTTTAATGTATTTATGTCTTGCTCTAAGTTTAGTTTGACCAGTTTTTATCTTTTTAATTTTTAACTGACTTTTTACAGTTTTAATTATTGAATTTTAAATGATTGTTAATTATGGTTTTCTCTATTTCGTTGTTGTTCTTTGCGTTTTAGTGTAACCATTTATATTGTCGACTCCAAAGTCCTAATTCGGCCCTTTGTGGGCTTGTGATAGCGATTTTTTTTTTAAATACGAGCGATTTTTTTTATATTACGAGCGATTGTGATAGCGATTTTTTTTTTTTACTCGTATATATATTTATCTCTAACGGTGGCAACCCTGGATAGTTTTTCAGACGCCAGTAACTTTAAACCTATCATTCCCGTCAAAATATTTCTTGCACGAACACATGTATCTCAAAGCATGGTGTATAGAAATCTGGGACGTATGCAGGAAGTGGAGGGGGGGACTAAGGCTCATAGATTTTCCCAAATTACCAAATTGTCGGTGTTTCCTGGCACTTCTTATTCAAATTATCAAACAGATATGTAGTGTATTCTGGATGGCAGACAAAAATACGACTAACATTGTTTATCAAAAAAAAAAAAAAAAAAAAAAAAGAAGACGAACACGTATGGTATATTTGGGACATTTCTCGACCACAAAGCTGACTATTTGGTGCACGTTTTCTAAAACTAATCAAGAACATTGAAGTGCTTTAGTATGTTAAGCCTAAGATGTAACTAATCCAGCGAAATTCGTAAGTGATGAGATAATGAAGAAGGAAGATAAGGATTTATCTGGCAGGAAGTATTACTCCGACTGTGATTTTTAAACAACATTCATATTTAGTTATTGAGATCGCGTTGGACTTATTGAGTTAATGAGATTTAAAAGGTATTTAAAGAATTTAAATGTTTGTTCTTGTTATGGAATGAACCATTTATGACCTCGGGCGTGTTTGATCAAAGTTAATAGTATGCAAAAAGAGTTAAAAGACAAGATTCGACTTTTTTTTTTCCTTCTTACTTCTATGTTAACAGCAATGAAATGCCAATGCAGTAGCCAGGTCCTCTTATTGGTCAGATTATGCCACCCCTCCCTTCCTTCTATAAACGAGATTATTTGAAAAAAACTACGTTTTCTAAAGAGTTAAAGAGGCTGAGTCACAAGTTCGAACCTTAAAACGTACAGGGATTAGAAGGTACAGTTGGGGGGATGCCGCCCCCCAAACCCCCCGCGTTCACAGCCTTTAAATAAAACAAATTTTTTTAAACTGAAAGTAAGGAGCGACATTAATACTTAAAACGAACAGAAATTATTCCGTATATGAAAGGGGCTGTGCCCTCCTCAACGCCTCGCTCTGTACGCTAAAGTTTTTATTGTTTAAAAAAAGGAGTTGTGAGAAAGTCAAACTTTAGCGCAAAGAGTAAGGCGTTGAGGAGGGCACAGCCCCTTTCATATACAGAATAATTTCTGTTTGTTTTAAGTTTTAAAGTTGCTCCTTACTTTCAGTTAAAAAAATTTTTTTTAATTTAAAGGCTGCGAAAGCGGGGGGTTTGGGGGGGCGGCAGCCCCCCAACTGTACCTTCTAATCCCTGTACGTTTTAAGGTTCGAACTTGTGACTAAAACTCTTTAACTCTTTAGAAAACGTATTTTTTTTCAAATAATTTTGCACGTTTTTGTACAGTTTATTACTTATTATTGCTTGACTAACTGTTAGATGATTGTGTATTATTCTTTTCTTTCTCGACAGGGTGTTTTAAGGGTCGACCTTGTAACTCAGCCTCTTTAACTCTTTATAAAACGTAATTTTTTTCAAATAATTTAAAAAAGAAACTGAGTTTCTTTTTTAAACTTTAATTTCAGTATATAAAAAATTTCCTCTGACGGGGAATCGAACCCGGGTCTTCCGCCTGACAGTCAGGAGTATCGACCGCTGTACTAAAGAGACACAATTGTAATTGTTTTTTCGTAAGTGGAATCTGTTTTTGACGCAAGCAAATCCCCACAAAACTTGATATTTGGTTTTTGGAAAACAGGAAAACAGGAAGGAGTGATCAGATTGAGCTGAAATTTCGAGGATAAGCTCCCAAGCCCCAGGAAAGCTTATCCTCTAAATTTCAGCCCGATCAGACAACGTTAAAGGGGGGCTGGGGTGGGAAAAATTAACATGGGCTCTTATAGGAAAACGAGGTTTTTCGTAAATGTAAGTTCGGGGGATAATTTTTTCGGTCTGAAAATATCAAATGGCCCTAACAGGTCGAATTCTGCTTCGAATGAGTCCTCATTCACCCGGATCCGTTGCCAACTGTGGCCTGTAGGCGTCTATAACAAAAAAAAGAGAGAAATGAACATTAAGTGCCTATATCTGGTTTTTGGAAAATAGAGAAGGAGTGATCGGATTGAGCTGAAATTTCGAGGATAAGCTCCCGGGCCCTAGGAAAGCTTAACCTCTAAATTTCAATCCCATCGGACAACGTTAATGGGGGCTGTGGTCGGAGGGTCGAAACTTCCGGCCCACTTTTACCCATGAAGATAAAATCGGAGGGGGGGCGAAATTTTGCAAGTTTCTTAGTTTGAGCTTGGGCTACAAAATGCGATTTCCGCTGTCTCTCTGCGACCGCTAGGACCGGAAATCGCTTAACATTGTGGTGGGTCGCCTCTTTATAGAGGCACAAGTGTGCCTCCTTGATATTATATGTTCATAATATATCAAGATTAAACACATTTGTTGATACACCAACGGCATCAAAATGAAACACATTTACCCCCCCCCCGCTCTATAGTAGGTCTATTCATGCATGAAAACCGGGACTTTCAGGGTTTTTTTTTTGTTCTTAGAAGAATATGGAGATTAAAATTCTTTCGCAAAATTTCACCGTTTTTGCCACACTGGACCGTAAAAAACTAAGCATAAACTAATTCGGGTAAATTTGACAATTGTTTTTGATAATAAAACCCATACATAGACACACTGTTGACTCCCAGGTTGTTAACAACACATCATTTCCCGTTTACGTAATATTGGCTGGATCCAAGTTTTTGTTATATCATGAAGCAATGGAGGCTAATGGGGCCAAATCAGGTCAGAGACTCAAGGTTACTACGCATCTTAAGTAAGTACTTTCATATTTGCGCTTTTCAATATTCCGAACATATAGTAATTTCATATTTGTGCTTTACATAGTGCAAGTATGGCCATACCCAGGATTTTTGTTCGGGGAGGGGGGAGGGATTTGGAACACCTTTTAAAAGCGCATCAAACAATGTGTATATACTTTTGGGTTACGTTTTTAAAATTTGGACAAAAATTTGGGGGGGGGGGGGTTCAAATCCCTAACCTTTCCCCTGGATACGGCCTTGAATGCAAGCAATAAAAGGGGTAATATTGGAATCAGAATAAAATGAGAAATTGGTTAATGTGTGAATAAAGTTGAAACGCTAAAGGGATAAATGTAACAGAATAGGATAACTGTTCTTTCTAAAAGGATGTTCTTGGAGGCAAGTCAATTAATTAATAATCTGAAGTTTTTAATGTTCAGTAATTTTCAAAATAGCCTTATTAAACCATAGATTAGATTTTAGCTATCCAATAATAGATAGATCGATGTACTTAAAAAGCCCTGAGGCCATTGACACAAAAAATTATATGCAAAACAAGGTTTAATTTTTACATATAATATGCAAAAATTATATGTCAACAAAAAAATTAAAAAGCACAATAAAACGGAATATATAGTACAGTATATACATTTTTGGCGCCCACAGTGTGTTTTTCAACAACAACAATAAATAAATCACAATGGTGCTGAAAGTTTACAAAGGAGGGCTAATGCAAATATGACTAAAGCTGCCGGCTCCTCAAACTATCTTAAAGGTCAGTCTTGTTTGTGTCCTACTGAGTGACAAGGATACATATTTCAAAAAGTGTTTCTTATTTTTCCAAACATCAAAACAAGGGAGAAACAAATCGCAATTTACAACTACTAACTCATTGTAGCACCAAACCCCCTGAGGTAAACAGAATTGCGGACGCTTATCGTTTACCCCAATCTACTCAAAGATTCTCTCTTTACCCCTCCCATGAATCTTTAATTTTCTTTAAATCATTTCCTATGCACTTTGATTCTGTTTGATTGAAAAAAAAAAATTGACGCCTAAATAAGCCTTTGGACCAATCCATAGTATTTTTTTAAGAAACGTGTTTAGTTCGGCGAAGCACAAATATGAATCCGCTAATCAGTGAATTATCGACCATCTGTTGATTGTCTGTGCTCCTGAAAGGGATAACTTTAAAAAGAAGGAGGTATTTTACATATCACAGCATATCAGAATAATTAAACAAGATTAATTATGTAAAATATAAGAGGAAATTGCCGGAAGTTTGAACAATTCCTTATTAAAACTGCTTAATTGTATTTTGTCTTCAGTAAAGAGCAATTTGCACTTTCCCTTATAGGGAAATTAAGGGAAGGTTTCCTCGCATTTCTTTGTGATAATTTTCTATTATTTTAAGTTATTTCTTCAGTTTATATCTTGGCGAGTTCTCCGCACCGAATGTCTTACAGATGTAGTTTTCAAGCGGAAATAAATTTTTTTTCCATTTTTAGCCTTAATTTTAGGCAAACTTGTATCTTTTTTTATGAATTTTGATCCCTTTGGCCTAGGCACTTAGTGATATAATGTCTAAGTCGTTTGAGAGAAAATTCCTACCCTATTTTTGAGCAAACCAATGTATTTTTTAGTTTTTTTTTTGCGCATATAGGTCTCCTTACCTAAATGGTTTAATAATATGCTTGTTAAGTTGTTAGAAAAATAAATTTTGCCCCATGTCTGGGTTTGGTTTTTGAGCCCATGCTCCTAACCTAATATCTACGTGAATTAGAATTAACTTGTCTCACGGACTAATTTACCTAAATTTTAAACCAACTGGAACAACTGTTGTTCAGTCTGTTTTGTCCCTTTTCGGGCTTGATTTTCGGACAAAGCGATGATCTTTTTTTCGCCGTTTTTAAACCCCGTTTCGGTACTAGTGCATTCAACCTACTCTTTTATACACTGTATATGCAATGTCAAATTGGAGATGCTACAGATACCGGGACAGATACCCGCCAGACTGGTTATTTCACGAGACCGCTATTAAGAGTTGGAATGCAAAGAGTAGTTTTCATTGCGTTTACGATATTTAAACTGTTGTTTTTTGGGGTTAGGGGGGGAGAAGTACCTAGGTTAGTTTAGGTTATGTATTTAATATATGGTATGCTTTACCCCCCCTAGTGTGCAAATATATAGCCCAAATTGGTTTCTAAACTATTATATATTCATCCTATTTTATTTTATTTCATTAGCATTAACCAAACTTGAATTCTTTAGCAGTATATAAAAGAGTACGTTTATTGCACCAGTACCCCAGTTTCTAGTGATCCAGTATTTTTTTTCAGTTTTTTTCTTGTGAATCGGTCCTTATGGCCCAAGGATTTAAGAGTATTATAAGATGATTGGATAAAAAGTTTTTGATAGTTCATTAAGCCTCATTTCTAGTGATTCGTGCCCAAATGGTATTTTCTGTATATTGGGGTTCCGATGTACCAGAAACCTGCGGTTATAAGCGCCAAATTGATCAAAGCCATAGTTTTGTAGCTCCATCATCGGGCCCCCTAGCGCCACCTGCTATCATCAAATGTAAAATCCCTTTAGCCCAGGAACATTCTCTGAAGGAGACCCCACTTTGGACTCCCTGCCCATTTTTTTCACTGTTTAGGTCTCCTTGGCCTAGGCTAAGGAGACCCAAACATTTTTTTTTAGAATAATGTCTGTTTTTTTTTTAGAATAGTAGAAATAGCAGGCGAGAATTCGTTATATAATATTGGTAGTGCTAATGTTGAAGTGAATCAATAAATTAGGCTAGATATTAGTTTTACATTAGTTTTGCAAGCTAATGTTGAAGTGAATTATTAAATTAGGCTAGATATTAGTTTTACATTAGTTTTGTAAGCTAATGTTGAAGTGAATCAACAAATTAGGTTAGAGATTAATTTTACATTATTTTACAAGCTAATGTTAAAGTGAATCATTAAATTTGGCTAGATATTGCTTTTACATTAGTTTTGCATGCTAATGTTGAAGTGAATCATTAAATTAGGCTAGATATTGGTTTTACATTAGTTTTGCAAGCTAATGTTAAATTAAATCAATAGACTAGGCTGGATATTAATTTCATATCAATTTTACAGACTAATGTTGAAGTGAATCAATAAATTAGGATAAACATTGAATTTATGTCTGTTTTACAAGCTATCGCTGAAGTTATTCAATAAATTAGCTTAGGCACCTATTCTACATTAGTTTTATATTCTTAGGGTGAAGTAAATGCAATAAAATAGACTAGATATTAGTTGCCCTTCCCCAGGTAACTCAGCGTGTCCCCAGGTGATGATAGGGGAACGCCCTGCAGATATGTAGGGTACCTCCACAGGAGATACGGGCTAAGGGGGGCTTTGTCCCTGGGGGTCCATAATAAAAACTGGGGTACCCTTGCCTGAGGTCATACATACAGGCGGAGGAGGAAGAAGGCCCCTCAAATGTACACTCAAAAGGGCCCACTGGTTTGTTCACAAGTCCCAGGAGTTACAAACATTCTCCCAGCAATGGATTAAATTGCATGGTGATGCAGAACACAATCGCGGGAGGATCCTCTACAGGAGGACAACTGCGGCAGGGCGTAAGATCCAGGTCTATGGACAACGGCCTCAGCAAAGGGGTGCCTCGACGCTTTCGGGGTACCTGCAAGACTGGGGACCTTGCGGTCAACTCTATTCCCACCTGAGGAGTGGTGCCCCTCAAGGAAATTATATCCTAAAAAACGACACAGCATTCACACGGAATTCTGACTAATGGATAATTCGTCTGGGCTTGGTATGTTTTGACGGGCGTTTTCGGGCTGAAAAACCTCTTCCTAGCTAATTTATTTATTATGGCTGCCTCTCCGTAGTAACATAATATTTGTAGGCATGAATATATAATGAGTCGGAGGTAAAAGGCCTGAGATCGTCTGTGCAGGATTTCGACTCTTGTTGATAGAAGAGCATCGCCAACTGCTGAAAACCATCTTGTGACCAAGATGGGCCCAGGATTGCACAAAGCCCCCATTCATGGAGGTCCCAGGGACTTCTTGCTGACCGGTTCTAGGCCAGCTTAAGCACTTTAGCGGAGACTTGAGAAGATATGTGATCCCCGTCCTGCACTGGTATCCGGGATCATTGCTTTCCTGAGGCGAAAATAATTTCAATGATTTAAAGAACATGAAAATTGGAACTTGGAATGTTACGAAGTTAAAAAATGACTATCGTATCGATATTTTGACTGACGAATTAAGACGATTCGAAATGGATTTATTAGGAGTTTCAGAAACTCATATCCCAGGGGTAGGAAGTATGAAATTAGGTGATATAGAACTTGTTTACTCAGGCAGGAAGGATGGGGTAAATAGACAGGGAGTAGGGCTCATGATGAATAAGGAAGCTGCTAAGTCTTCTTTAGGCTGGGAAGGTATTAATAATAGAATACTAACTGCTCATTTTATGACTAAAAGTTCAGGGTATCAGTTATAGTAGTATATGCCCCTGTAGAACGGACTGGCATAGATACTAGTGACTCAGATGAATTTTACTTACAGTTATAGGAGCAAATAGACAGGGTTCAAGGTAGAAATATGATGTTTTTACTAGGAGATTTTAATGCCCAGGTCGGTAGAAATAGGGATAGATGGTTTCCTAGCCTAGGTAAATTTGGTGTAGGAAAAGAAAACAGTAATGGATACAGACTTTTGCAATTTTGTAGGTGTAACAATCTGTAGGTATAACAATACGGTGTTTGGTCATAAAATGACTCATAAGTTAACATGGTATTCACGTGATGGTAAGACAGCGAATCTTATTGATTACTTTATAGTAAACTGAAGACTGACAGGATCAATACGAGATACTAGGGTATATTGGAGTGCTGTAATTTACGTTAAGAGATAAAATCAGCGTCTAGTAGTGTCAAGAGTATAGTTAGAGCTGAAAAAGTGGAAGAGTAACTATCTCTCGGGACGTTATGGTGTTGGTAGACTCCAGGATGAGAATTTGAGAGACAATTTCCAGGAACAGTTGAATAGTAAACTTGAGAGTTTAAAATTTGATAATGTGGAAGATGGTTGGAATAATTTTAGAAAAATAATTTGTGAAGTGGCTGAAGGTGTCTTAGGGAAGAAAGCTAGAACTGCAGCTAAGAATATTAGTGAAAAGCTTTATGTTTAATAGAAATGAGAAAGGACTTGTACAAGCGTTACCTGAGTGATAGATCATATGAAATCAAAAGGAATGTAAAGAAAGTAGAGAAAGCATTAAAATAGGAACTAAGGAGGTGTGAAGCGGAGGCCATGGATAAAATTGCTAAGGATCTGGAAGATGCAGCGGGACGGCAGAATAGTAAAATATTGTACTGGCATGTTAACGAATTGATAGGGAGTAGTCAATGCGGACTTGGCCCAGTTAAAGATAGGAATGGGGCCGCAATTAGTCATAAGGAAAAAACTAAAGAGAGATGAGCCGAACATTTTGAGAATTCGCTTAACCGAGATAGAGTTGAAGGAAGAGACATAGAGGAAAATGAAAAAGTTTGTGATACATTGGATGTGAAGGAAGATTTGTTTTATGAGGAGGAATTAACGACTGTACTAAAAGGACTAAAAAATAATAAGGCTCCAGGTGTTGATAGGGTGGTAAATGAGTTTCTTAAATATGGTGGCTCTGAGGTTAGAAATAAGTTACTGAAGATTATGAATATGATTTTTGAAAAAAGGTAAGTACCTAACTATTGGAGATGTAAGGAAAGGGGGTCACCACTTATTGGTGCAAAAATGGCGTAAAAATGTTGCTTTGCCACTTACTAGAAGGGGGAAGCCCCTTGACGGCCCAAATATTAGTGGGATACCCGCGCTTACCCCAACGGTTCTGTGCCAATTTACAATATACCCTGCCTTGGGGTACGATAGCGTTGATCAAACGGTCAAAGGGGGCACTTTAAGGTCAAGGGTACCCGCCCTGGGTTACCGTTAATATTTGGACTCGACCTAGGATAAAAAGTCAAAGATTATATAGTATAAAAAATCTTACTGTATTCAGTCACGCTTACAAAAGAACTCAAACGGAACTAAAATCACACTTCTAATTTTCCCCCAGGTCGCTCAGCCGGCCACGTGCCTGCGATGGGTCGTGGGTGGATTTTTCCAGCCAATCCAAATGCTTACCATTTACTGTCCTATTTCAAATTAATCGGCTTTATGCCCCTTCTTACACCCCCCGACAATTCGGACCAAACCTGTTCTCTGAAGTAGCTTTTTAACTATGGTGAATTATCCCTAACTGCGCAATTAATGCCTCGTGGTTTGTTTCACAAACTACGCAATTAAAGAAGGAAAGAAAATGGCACAGCCAAGATTAAGGGAAAATTGATAATTATTACTAGGGGGAAAGAGAATAATTAAGGGACCAAAAGAAAAGAATCTGGGAAGGGCATTTATCTGAACCAAACCAGGACCAACGGTCCTAACACCTCCCACCTAAGATAAATGACCGCTACTCCGGTAGATTGGCTGGACACTCAGACATAAAATAAATAACACCAAACTCAAAATCACCAAATTTGTGTCTTCTCTTCTCTCTTCTACCAGTGCCTTTGCTTCCACCGCTTGGTTCAGGATCCGTCGTCATCCACACGTCTCTTCCGTAGAACCACCATGGTTTTTATCGTATGGCATCCGCATTTGGTTTTGAAAGTTAAAGTCCCCAAGACTCGTAGAAAATGATCGTGCGCAGCACAGTCAAAAATACAAATTTTTTCGTCCCCACGAATTTACATTTGAGAGCAGCAGAGAATCAGTTTCTGGCAAATTCGATGATGCCAGCCATCATGAAAAATTGGCTGCACTAGCCTCTTAATTTCTATCTGTGGAAAGAACTCCACATCTCAATTAAACTATAAATTGCCCCTTGGGATAATTTTAAATAATCTAAGGCCGAAAATACACAGGCCTGTGAAAACGATAAGGGTACAGGGAAATGAAGTAAAATTTTGAGCGAACCATGAATCGCTTTTCTCTGGGTTCCCTCCCCTAAAATAATCGAATAAATAATGCTCGGCGATGAGTGATGAAGATAATATTGAAGACTGGAAAGACAAGGCTTCAGTAAAGGGATCACAACTTGTCTGCCAGTTGTGTATTGAGGAAAAGGGCTATCTTTCAGGTCTTCCCGAAGGAGATCTTCCCCAAGGGATTCCTCCCCCTCATAAAGGAACAAACCCTCTTTTGAGTTGATCAGACCAATATCAGATTCCTTCCCAAATTTCTTCAATCCAACCCGAAATTAAGTACCTTTCAATCTTTCCGTGACCCGTTGTTGACTAGTCAATTTTATGTCATGATTATCTGCAGTTTCTCTTAATATGTCATGGGTCTTCTCCTCCCTCCTAAGTTTTTTCGTCTTATTGTAATTTAGTAATTTTCCCAGTGGTTCATAGACCTCTTTATCCCCCCTATTATTTATGTTATCAAGGCAAAGCCCATCCAACATTTTTTTATTTTTTGCCACTGCAGGCTGAATCTGCAAAGTTTGTCTCTTTTTTGCATTTACTTGTTCTTTTTCAGTTTTCTCAATTTTTTCCATGGCGCAAAATAAATCATCATTAAGTTTGAATTGGACTCCAGTGTCCACCATCTTTGACTGTATTTCTTCATTGTTGCTCCGTTTAATATCTCTTTTCTCCCTCTTAGTTTTTTTTTCTTTTGTAGTAGCATTAAATAAATCGTCATGAGATCTGAATTGGACTCCAGTGTCCATCTTTTACTGCCTTTCTTTATTGTAGTTCCGCTTAATATCCTTTTTCTCTCTTTTACGCTTCTTTATTCTTACCGCAGAAACAAATATTTCGTCATCAAATGGGAACTGAACTCCGACATTTGGTTTTTCATATGGTACTAAAATTTCTCGAATTTTACAAGGAAAAGCGCGTACAATAAATTTCGTCTCCTTTTTCTCTGGTAAAATCAGTCCTTCATTTTGGCAAATATTTTTCGGCGTCTCGTATTCGTTAAAAGTGTTCTCAAGTTTTCTATTTTCTAAAAATTTTCCCGAAAAATCATTTTCGTGCGTCTTATTTTCACTATTATGTTGTCTTTTTACTTCTACGTCCCATTTCTGTGGATTATCAATATTTCGAACACGCGTATCAAGCATTTCGTTTTTCCAACAGGGCGGCACAGCCTCCCAATTTGTTTTATGGGCCGGTTCACCTCCCCAGTAGTCAACGAAGTTGTATATTTTTCCGTCTTAGTGTAGTTTTGTAATTTTCCCACTGTTAAAGAAGTCGCTTTTAACGATAGGAGATTTTCGATATCCCAAAAGTCTGCTCCTACTAAAACATCTACTGCTAGAGTAGGTACTAAGCCTACTTTTATTGTATTTCTCTGGATTGTACCGTCGTTCCTTGCAATTTCTATTCTAACGGGCATTGGTGCTTATCTCCATAATAACACACTGTTGTAATATTATTTTTATGGTCTATTTCCGTCTTTTCAATTAGGTCCATTCGCACAAACATTTGCTCATTCTCTGAGTCACTTACCATTTCGGTCAATTTTCCATTTAATTTTCCTTCTAATTTATGTGATTTCACAAGCTCGTCAATATTTCCTTCATTGTGGGCTATAGCCCATTTTGTTCTTTTATAGGTAACTTTCTCATCTCTATTGTGGCAATTTTTAGAAAAAGGCTTCGAGGAATCAAATTTTACCAGATTATCAATATTTTGAGTATCAAGCATTTCATTTTTCCGACAGGGCGGCGCAGCCTCCCAATTTGTTTTATGGGCCGGTCCATCTTTCCCCGTAGTCCACGAAGTTGCGTATTTTCCCATTACAGCATTTACTGTGTGATAATTCTCTGATAATCTCTCACTCATTGACCTTCCTTTACGGGCTTCACAAGCTTTAGTAAGGGTTTCCATACGAGCCTGATGATATATTTCATTGGCATGTCAATCTTTTTCAATTTTGTCCATACGGACCTGATGAAGTATTTCATTGGCTTGACTACCTTTTTCAATTTGATCTATCTCATACTGTAATTTTGTATATACTCTAGGTATTTTGTCTCAAAGGCTTCCATATTAGCTTTTCTTTCTATTTTCCTACTTTTTCTATGGGCTTCACTCGCCCTTCTCGGTCTTGAGTTAATCTTATCTCTGTCCGACATTATTTCAAAATTCTGTCTGTCATTATTTCTTCTTAATTCATTTTCTGAATCTGTTCGTTCTTTATCCGTATTTTCTCTTGCCCGCAACTCCCCTTCATTTGGCACAGCCTCTGAGGGGTGAGTTTGCCTTGTTTTTTCACATATTATTTCTTCCTTCCTTATTTCATACCCCCCTCATTTTACCGCGTATACTTCTTTCCGATTATATTACCTCTTATTCGACTTCATTAGAGATTAACGACTTCTTTCAAAGCAAGCAGTTTTATGCGAGTGAAATATATCTCCGAAAAACGAATTAACAGGGGTTGGATGAGAAAGTAAACTGAAAAACCGTGCAAATATTCCACTAGTGAATTAGCTGGACTAAAACTCAAACAGGGGAACTACCCTGTAAAACAAATCACGTATCCTCCCTGGTTACTCGTATTCCAAATATAATCTCCTCCTAGGCAGATTACTCAATAGGAAAGGTGCCTCCTCCCTTCCTTGTCCAATGTGCGCATAAATTGACAATTTCTCCTAATTTGCCATCCTCAATACTCTTATAACCTTCGTCACTGAAGATTATATCTAAGTCCGCCAATCCACTCAAATAATAACCCAACTTTCAACGTTTTCTTATCTGTCCCTAAAACCCTGTAATACTTTTCAATACGGAGATTCCCCCATTGTAAACTCAAACTCAATTAATTTCACGTTATTCTTTTTTGGTTTTGTCTGACAAGGCACAGCCCATTATAGACCTTCATAATTCTATTAATTGATTCCGTATTTTTCTCTCTCTATATGTAATCAGAATAGGCAACTGTGTAGGCTAAATTATTTTATCTCTTCGAAAACGCGGAGTTCTTTTACTATTAATGCTGCTAATAGTTCCTTTTCTTACTGCCACCAGTTTTATACTGGTAGGTTACAATGTCACCAGTATTGGTGTGGTAAGATACGGAGGTCACCACTTATTGGTGCAAAAATGGCGAAAAAATGTTGCTATGCCACTTACTAGAGGGGGGAAGCCCCTTGAGGGCCCCAATATTAGTGGGATGCCCGCGCTTACCCCAACGGTTCTGTGCCAATTTACAATATACCCTGCCTTGGGGTACGATAGCGTTGATCAAACGGTCAAAGGGGCCACTTTAACCCTAGAAGGGTAAGCTTTCGTAAATTTTACGACGCAAAAACACTTTTTCGCGGTTGCCATGGAAACGGATGCATTGCGCGAACCGACCTTCCCGATATGTTAATATTATGACTAGCCAGTTCTTGTGCTTTCCCCAAGGTTTTATTATCCGAACCAATTGTAGAAATATTAAGGGTGTGTAGTAAAATTTACGAAAGCTTACCATCTACGTAAGTTTTTCACCTGTTTCAGGAAAAGGGATTTTTTACCAAAACTTAGTAATTACTAAGTTTCTTCGTACTATGAGGTTAGATCAGTTTTTAACGTTGTTGACAAGCTTCGTAGCAAATTTCCTGAGGAAATAGCACATGAAAATGCTGAATTTGGCTATTTTCTGATTTAACAAATGAGCAGCAAAAATTTTTCACACTGACAAATAGAAATGTCACGACTGACAACTTGTTTACATTGATTCCGTTTGCAGCAGAACTACTGAAAGAACCGTATCGACTGACTACAGTTGGTACAGTACGAAAAAACAAGAGAGACATTCCGGAAGACCTGCTTGTAAGCAAAGGGAGAATCACAGGAACCTCTATGTTCTGTTTCGATTGGGAGCTGACTCTAGTGTCCTATCCTCCTAAGCCATCAAAAACGGTCCTGCTTTTGTCAACTTACCATGGGGTTACCAGTACCATGTATTCAAGCAAGAAGCCTGAGATCATTGAGCACTACAATAACACCAAAGGCGGTGTAGACACATTTGACCAAATGTGTAGTTCAATGTCAGCGGCTCGGAAGACAAATAGGTGGCCCATGTACATGTTTTATGGGTTGATCAACAAAGCGTGTATCAACAGATATGTCATCTACTCCCTTAATATCTCCAAATATGGTGGAAGATCACTTTCACAAAAGGATTTCATAAATTTTCTGTCCAAAGAGTTGACCCAGCCGCATATGACCGCTCGCTTAGGAGCCCCCACTTTGCAGCACTCGATCAGACTTGATATCAGTCAAACAATGGAGATGACAGGTGAAATACATTAAGGAACGTCTGTGGAAGGGAGAAGAACGACCTTCAGCCTCTGCCCAGTGCGCATTCGCCGAATGACTACCAATTTTTGCAACCACTGCAAAAAGCCGTTCCGCGGTGAGCACCGTGCGAAGTCATGCATATCATGTGACTCCAAAAAATGAAAGCAACCTTTTGTGCTGTGTAAAACATTATCTGAAGATCTGTTTTCGATAATTCCCACCTACTTTTAAAATATACTTAAGTGATGAGTTTTAAAAGTCAATGTTTCTGCAAGTAGTAATTTTTACGAAAGCTTACCATCTACGTAACTTTTTGGGAAGCTTACCTTTCTAGGGTTAAGGTCAAGGGTACCCGCCCTGGGTTACCGTTAATATTTCTAACTATCTCCTTGGACTCTATTTAGGATAAAAAGTCAAAGATTATATAGTATAAAAAATCTTACTGTATTCAGTCACGCTTACAGGAGAACTCAAACGGAACTAAAATCACACCTCTAATTTTCCCCAAGATCGCTCAGCCGGCCAGGTGCCTGCGATGGGTGGTGGGTGGATTTTTCCAGCCAATCCAAATGCTTACCAATTACTGTCCTATTTCAAATGAATCGGCTTTATGCCCCTTCTTACGCCCCCCGACAATTCGGACCAAACCTGTTCTCTGAAGTAGCTTCTTAACTATGGTGAATCATCCCTAACTGCGCAATTAATGCCTCGTGGTTTGTTTCACAAACTACGCAATTAAAGAAGGAAGTAAAATGGCACAGCCAAAATTAAGGGAAAATTAATAATTATTACTAGGGGGAAAGAGAATAATTAAGGGGCCAAACGAAAAGAATCTGGGAAGGGCATTTATCTGAACCAAACTAGGATCAACGGTCCTAACACTAACGATTTTAGGAAAACCTTAATTAAGCCACTTTATAAGAAAGGTGATAAAAGTGAGTGTGGTAATTATCGAAGGATAAGTCTGGTTTTTGTAGGTAGTAAATTACTTTGTAATATGATACTTTTTAGACTGAGAGATGCCGTAGACAAAGCTTTAAGAGAAGAACAGTGCGGTTTTAGAAAAGGTAGAGGATGTGTCGACCAAATTTTCACTCTTAGGTTAATAATTGAGAAGTGCCTGAGTTTTCAAACACCTTTGGTACTTAGTTTTTATAGATTATGAGCAAGCGTTCGATTCTGTTGATAGAAGAGATTTAGTTAAAGGTTTTATCCTTGTATGGTATACCAGACAAATACATTAAAGTGATTAGTGCTATGTACGAGAATAACACTGCTGCGGTTAAAGTAGGAAAGGAGGTTATCAAGTATTTTGGGCAATAGGTTGCATAGGTTGCGTCAAGACTGGGCTGGGTAATTGTAAACAGAGTTAATCAGGAGTTAAGCAGGGTTGTGTTCTATCCCCCTTTATATGGATTTTTTTGATGTACTTTGTCTTAAGGAGCACAGGAAAGGCAATGGGAGACCACGGAATCAAATGGGGAGGAAAAAGCCTTCTGGACTTGGATTAGGACTTGAACTTGGATTGAAAGTGTGAGCAAAATGAATGAAGTTTTAGAGGTTTCGAGAGTTCAGGGTGCTAGAATAGGTTTGAAAATTAATGTTAAGAAAACTAAGGCATTAAGGCTAGGAATAAGTGAAGATGAAAAGGTGAAGTTGGGTAAAGAAAAGATTTATCAGGTGGACAGCTTCACTAACCTTGGTAGTATTATTAGTAAAGATAGTGGTAGCAGTGAAGATGTCAAAAATTGAATAGTGAAGGCTCAGGGTGTTTTTTCACAGTTAAAAAAAGTTTGGAAGAATAGACACATAAGTCTGCAAACCAAGATTAGAATATTAGAAGCTACAGTGATGACAGTGGTCAAATATGGTTCTGAAGAATGGGCGCTCCGTAAAGCGGATGAATATTTGTTAGATGTTTTCCAGAGAAATTTCTTAAGGATTGTTCTGGGTACCCTGCTGACTGACCGTATTTCAAACAATAGGCTTTGCGAAAAATGTCGTTCAATCCCGTTTTCTAGGGCTATACTGAAAGAAAGTTTGAGATGGCTAGGGTAAGTTGTGCGGATGAAGGATGACGGATTGCCAAAGATTGTTCTTTTCGGCCAACCGTCTAGAGCTAAACGGAAAGCAGGTCGTCCTCGTCTGGGGTGGGAGAACGTCATAAAGAAAGATTTAAAGGAACTAGCAACTTCATGGGCGGGTTTAAAAAGGAATGCTTTGAATAGATTGGATGGAGGAGGAGCACGCGTAGCTGTGTTGGCCTCAGGCGGCTTGGTGCTGCGGTGAGTTGTTAGTAGTAGTAGTAATAATGTCTGTTCGTTTTTATTGCCAATGCTTTATTATCGGTTAATATAATGAATGTTTGTCCAGTTTTCGGCTTAAGGGACATAATATTGGTTTCTAATTTGAATTCTGACGTTGCATAATATGATCTGAGCAATGCGTTTGATTGTATTCACTAAAATTATTGAAAACTTTGTTCAATTTTGAATCAATATTTGGAACGGTTCAGTAATCTATGGATGATATTATCCAAGGAATATTAATAGGAGAATGTTAAAAAAAACTTACATATGAATGAAAATGGAAAAACATAATTAATGTATGTCAAAGATAATAAGATATGACTCAGCTCTCTTTATTTCTGAGACTGTAATTTTTTATTTGGGACTTTAAAGTGAGTGTTTGCTAACTTTGATGTGGAAAACATGGCATTCTGACAACTCCGATTTGAATAATATCTTTTGATTTAGTTCAACACCCCTATCAACTTTCCCTCAAGTTCGTAAGATATTGCAGATCCACCTAGTGGTAACAGTAGTAGTTGCAGTAGCAAACAGTGAAAGTTGCAGTCACAGTCGCAAGTCCTCGCAATCGAAATCCAAGTTGCAAGCAGTTACAGCTGCAGTTACGAATAGTTGTATTCACAAATATTTACAGTCATGGTCGTAAGTGGATGCAGTCTCAAATAGTCATAATTACAAGTAGTTGCAGTTGTAGTCGCAGTCATTAGTAGTTGTTGTCACAAGTTGTCACAGTCCTAAGGAGTCACAGTGGTAATTTGTCGTAGTAGCAGTCACAAGTAATCGTATTCGCTGTCACGGGTAGTCGGAGTCACAGTCGCTGCAAGTTGTCGCAGTTGCAGTCGTAGTCACAGCTGCAAGGTGTTTCAGTAGTGATAGTAGTTGTAGGAGCCCTGAAAGGTTCATGTTACTGCTCGTAGCCGTTCCTATGGTAGTGTATATGCACGCTTTTGATAGCCTAGATGCACAAACTGTCTTTTCATTTGGTTCAACATACCCCTGAACATTGTTCATATATTTGATTTATTATTGAGAAATGGATCAATAATGAATCAAGTATGTAAACACTGAACAAATTGCTTAATTAACAACCCTTGCTTGGGGACTGTGAGGGTCATTGCCTGAGGCACAGCTATTTGACCTTTGACCATTTCGAATAAAATGGCTCTCTCAATACCTTGATCAGTGTTAAGGGGACATCTAAAAAGGGTAATGGGGGCGCTGGTTACCCTCCGATTATTTTTCAACATCCCCCTCAACATTCCCTAAAGTTCTAACTTCATACCTTCGGCTTTTCGTGAAATATTACTCATCCACCCTTTTGACAACTAGCATACAGATAATTGGTGTTGATTTTTTTCTGCACCCCTCCCCCAAAATTTCCTGGAAGTTCAATCTAAGCCTTTTTGGGGACCATGGATCGATTATGCCTATATTTCCTGGAAACAAGTCCTATAACATATAAACAATTGGTAACTTACATAATTTACAGTCCCTTCCCCAGGGGCTCTACGGTAGAAAAGGTAAACCTTTCGTTTACCTTCCCCAGATTTCTCCGGGTACCCATTTGGAGCTTGATTGACTCTGGCTGAGCGTACAGTCACAACGCTAACCCTCGTCCCAAACCAAATAATTGGGCATACAAGAATTCGAAGCATCGCCCTTTCAGACAAAGAGTCCTAAATCCAGCGCATCAATCCACTCGGCTAGGATGGGCTCTACGGGGTTATGTCATCCTTGGGGGCATAGTTTTTTTACCTTTAAAGTATTTTGACACAAGACTACCTTAAAATTTAGATCTGGTATTTTGGGGGAAGGGAAGCTAAAAAAAGGGCATCGAAGGGGAGTTGGTTGCCCTCCAGCAACTTTTGCATCTTAAAAAAGACGCTAGAACTTTCAATTTCCAATCGAATGAACGTTTCCCAAAGTTTCTACGATACCTTCCATGTGAAGTAGCCCCGGGAAAAATAGTAAATAAATAATGCATTGAAGCCTCGAGAATCTTTATTGTAGGGCTAGAGCGTTGGATCTGATCTTATATTCTATCTTTAACGAACCTCTCTCTTATGCTGAGTAAAGGCTATCGCTTTACCTCTTACGTCTTGTGTACAGCATCGGTCCTTTTGGCTTAGGGCTCCTATCACGAGAAGCTACCTTGTATAGCCAAGCCCTCGCTCCCATTTTCTTACAGATAAGTATACATTTCAAACATTTTTCCGTAGGATTATTATCTGATTTCTTTTATTCTTTTCCAGCTTATAGCTCGTATAGCCTATCCGTCACAAGTTGCTGCGATCTCAAGAGAAAGGGATTTCAAAAGAAATTCCCCTCTGTAGTCCCCCGCCCCCTTGCGGAAATTACCACCCGTAGAAAATTCTCCCTCTGTGGACCCCCCACCCTTGGAAAACTCCACGCCAAAAATTTTCCCTCGAATTAATAATGACTGTTGTTTTTTTTAGAAGTACTTGAAAATAGGCCCAGAAAATTCCCTCGTGGACAATTCTCCCTAGGAAATTCTTCCCATGCGGAGACTCCCCTTGGAAAATTTCTGCCCTGGTGGAAAACTCCTTCCAGAAATTCCCCCCCCCCTTGACAGTTCCCCTTCATTGAGGAATCAAGTCCGTAAATCGAAAAACACGATAATGTACTGAATCGATGAATACAAGCATCGATTTTGTTTGTATAAAGTTGTGCTTTACCTTGTATTTATATAAATTACATAGTTTATTTATTTTGATTACAATTGCAAATAGAAAAAGATATTTCCCCTTCTTGCGAAAAATTCTCCTAGGAAAATTTCCCGCCGACAATTTCCCACATGTAAAATAACGATAGTATATTAAAATTTGAAGTTTATTAGGAAAATAGGCTCACTGCCAAATTAAAGAAACTGTTGAATACCAAGTTCCGAGAATTTACTAAAAAAAGTTATAATTTAGGAACTGTGTTTAATGAAAGAATTGATAGTTAACTAATCCGTGAATTGTATATCCAGATAATACGGCAATATGATCGGAAGGGACTGCCAATTATCAATGTTGATGTGTCTCTCACACACACACACACACACACACACACACACACACACACACACACACACACACACACAAACACACACACACACACACACACACCACACACACACACACACACACACACACACACACACACACACACACACACACACACACACACACACACACACACACACACACACACACACACACACACACACACACACACACACACACACACACACACACACACACACACACACACACACACACACACACACACACACACACACACACACACACACACACACACACAGAGAGACACACACACATAGAGACACAAACAAACAGTCACACATAGACACTCTCACACACACACAGACACACACACACACACACACACACACACACACACACACACACACACACACTCACACCCCGACAGACACTTGCGGTAGTTTCACGCTTGGTAGATAATTTGATTTTGTTTTTGCTCATTTTTTGTTTAATGGAGTTCTTTCTTCTTTGCAAAACTTATTTTGTGAAAAAGCTTTTTTTAATTAATTTCTGTTCGTTTTATATTGACAGGGTCTTTTCAGGGAAAAAGAAAATAATACTTTAAATCTTTTCTTTTTTCAAGACTTTCTTTTCTTTACATGGACAATGAGATTTGTGTGGTACCTAGCGGCTTACGAAAAATTCTACTGAATCTGAAACGAATCTAAGAATTTTCTACGGAAAACTTGCAACAGTAAGCGGATTATAAAAAGGAGCTAACGAAAACACTGCTTATAGCAAAAAATTTAAAATTAAAGCTCGCGGACTGTGACATATTGTACCTCTGTTTGTATTTTTCTTCTTGTCATAATTTTTTCAGTAAATTTTTACCAAATTATTTTATTGAGTAACAACTAAAGTGAATATACCATTTGATGCCTTTTTTTATGCTGATTACGAATATGATAATCATTTTTGTCGAAAATTTTAAGTTCCTCCCCTCTAACCTTACCCCACCCGCAAATCTGCAAATATATATCCTGAATTGACATATATAGGGGGGGGGGCTAAAATTAATTTCTGACAAAAATAATTATTACATTTGGAATCAGCATAAAAAAAGTATTGAATGGTAGCCTATATTCACTTTATTTGTAAGTCAATAATAGCCTATGATTTGGTAAAAATTTACTAATTTTTCTACTGTTGTTTTCCATTAGGCTATTTTTATTTGAACACAGTTTGACCAATTTTTTACTTTTTGTGAAATTAATGAGGACTGGATGTAGTATAGGCCTACTGTAGGCCTAGGTCAAGTGAATTGTGGGCTATTATTTCCTAATATGCAATTATATACCCTGAATTGTAACCACACAAAGAAGTTATTAACATTAGTTAAGTTATTGAAAAGTGGTTAAAAACATATAACTAGGCTAGTTTATAAATAAGTTGTTCAAGTGTAACATATTCCAAAAATACTTATTGATAACAATTCAAACCTCATTTATTAGGCTGCTCAAATATAAAACATTTTCCTACCATTTCATTTGAATGCCATCAAGAAAAATAGTGCTGAATTTTGTGATTTGAAACTTTGCAATCAACAATTCATGGTAGGCCTAGCCTTTATTCCACTTTGGGGTGTATATTTGCACTGTAGGGGGGGGGGGGGGGATAAATTTGAATTTCAATAGAATCAATTATTTTATTTGTTAAGAGCATAAAAATGGCATCAAGTGGTATGTTGACTTTATTTGTAAGTCAATAATAAGAACTGCCAAAAATTTACCAGAGTCTCTGGTTCTTTTAAATAGTGGGCTCTAAACTCTCATTCCTGTAAGTTTCATTCTCAATAAATTTCTAATATAGTTAAAAGCTTGGTAATTTTGCACCAAGTTTCCCACTCTGAACTAAAGAATAGGCTAGACTATAATAGGCTAACAGAAGAGTAGCCTAGGGTAAATTTACAATTATTTCAGTGGTATAAATTTACAACTACTCCAGGTCATAAGGAGACATGTTAAGAAAACAATTATTACTTCTTAATATGCATAATAGCCCTAGTTAACATATTTTCTAGAAGGAGAATCTTTATCATCACTTCTTTCCCTGTTGTATAACTTTTTAACAAAATTTTGAAAAATAAACACATTCAACTGTATTTATCTATTTTCAATTATTCTATACATGAAAGTTAAACACCACCACTGCCATCTATTACAAAGATATAAATAGGCTAATATTGATAAATTTAGGTTAGGTGAGATTAGCTAGATGGTTCCTGGGTGTTTGTTTTAAAATGATTTTCAAAACTTGGTGAATTGACATAAATATTGAAAATGTGACTAAAAGACTGTAAAAACAAGGAAAATAGTAAGGATAAAGGTTCTCCTCCTGGATAATATGTTAACTAAGATTATTGTGCATATTATGAAGTAAGAATTGTTTTCTTAACATGTCTCCTTATGACCTGGAGTGCTTGTAAATTTATACCATTTCAGTTACTTTGGTAGGCTAGATACCAACTAGGAAGGAACAAAACTAAGAAATCTCTAGCATCAAGAGCCTTTTTTCAGACTTTAGTATCTGGCTTTTTCAATAAATTGTATCATTTGCTTCCCTTCATGTCTGTATTTTCTTGATACCTGTTGTTGTACTCAATGAAACCCAGTAATTACAGTATCATACCCTTAAACTTGGTGTGTGTCACAATAGTGAATCAGCTTTTTTTCTTTGTGTAGAGCAAAACACAGGAAAAGCCAAGGACTCAGGCTGTTTGGGGGAGAGGAAGAAAAACAACAAACAACAATGTCTTGCAACAAATACCTTTTAGAATTTAAAATAAACACAGTCTAGGGGCCTTAACTAGGACAAATTTGAAAAATGGAAGCCACAATACATGTAAAAAGCAAAAAGATGCTGCTTTCTATCTCTATTCTAGCAGGCAAGGGCATTGCAATTTCAGAGGAAGACACAGCATCCCAATTTTTTTAGATATTTAAAAATGATTGTCATTGTTTATCAAGATGCTTCTGGCCAAGTACAACATCCCAGTGTTAAACCATCTACCTTATTTGCATTTCCTTACACCATGCAACTTTTATCTGGTTCCCAAGGTCAAATCTGCATGAAAAGGAACAAGATTCCATTCCATTAAAGCAGTGAAAGAAAAAGAAGCACATGTCATGAAGGAACTCACAGAAGAAGACTTCCAGCACTGTTTCAAACAATGGAAAATTCCCATTTAGCATTGTAGGATAGAGGAGAGGTGTATATTGAAGGTGATGATAACCAAAATGTTTCAATTCAAAATAAAATATTTTGCAGCAATAGTCTTGTTATTTAATGGCCACACCTCATAAATCCAAGTAGTTCACATCTTTTGTTGATATATAACATTGTGAGGTTGTATGTTTTATGAAGGAAGAAAATATTTATGGAAGAGAACACTTTGTAATCCTCTTAGTTCCAAATATCTTGCTGTTTTGTAGCATACTGAGTTACTTGATAGATGAAAATTGATAATCCTTTATCTCAAAAATAAAATTGCAATTAAATATGCTGGAAACTAGAGCATTGGGAATGACAAACTACAGCTCATGACTTGAAATAGATCTTAAAAGTTAATAATCTTAATAGATTGATTAAGTAAGATCTGTAAAGGAGCAAATGTTTATTGCTGTGAGCAACTTCAAATGAATTATCTAACTATGCTGTAAGATATCAAGAGAACTGCTGCAAGTTAGAGGATTAGCTCTTTAAAAAAATTTAGTGAAATTTCTGGGTGGCCAAGGCCCCCAGAAATATGCAACTGTCTACTCTGTCTGTAATCTCTTGTTCCCAGTTTCTGGTTTGAAATCAGTATTGACTAACTTTTACAAAGTTACTTAGCAGGCTAGCTTAGCACACCAAAATCAAGAAATCACTGCAAAAATATAAGACTAAAAATAGACAGATGGGCAGTGCACCACCAGGCCAATGGTACCACCAGCATGCCACTAAATTTTTCTCCACACTGGCATGTTTTTCATTGGTAGCATGCCACTAATAAATCCGATTTTTATTGGGGTCTATTTCTTAGATGTATACTGGTTCACTCTACTCCCCTCCTAATGAACGCATATATAGCTCAAATTTGGGGGGAGGGGGTAAAGTGAAGCAGTAGACATTTAGAAATGACATTAAGTAGTATTTTAGAATGTTTTAAAACAGTTTACAGAATTTATAGTGTTTCCTTATAGGGAGTAGGAGTACTGAACCAGTACCAAGGCTGGTTCTTAAATTATAGAAATAAACTTATAAATCTTTCAAACTATATAAATCAGGATTGAGCAAAGGTATGAAGCACAAGATACTTTCCCTGTGCCTCATTTTAGCAGTATATCTGTTTCTCAAGGTTTTACTCTTGTGACATAAAGGTTATATAAGGTCATCAAAGGACAGTACCATTTGGAATGAAGACCTGGAAGTATGTACCTCAAAGTACCTTCATATGGGATCATTGAGGTTCTGTATTTGTTCTAGTGAATTTCTTTCACTATCCTTAACCACTTCCCAAGATAGACAAAAGCCTCTCATCTGGAGATTTTTGAACTCGTACTATAAAACTGTCACCATCTTTTTTATATTTTATATATATATTTTGCATTGTCCAGCAAAATGAGGAAAAAGTCCTGTAGAGTTGCTGGTCAGTGATAATGTAAATAAGCCATCTTGTGCTTTTGTGCACCCTTCCTGTTTACTTTCCCCAGATGATGGGGAGCCATTGACTCAATAGCTTCCCACTCTGTCTTCCATGATTTAGTGGACCAACTCTTCTCAACAGAAATCTTAAAGGCATCAAGAGAGGAAGTAATGGCAACAGTATCAGGAAGATTGTTCCTGTGGGGAATCACTCTGTTGGAGAAGTAGTGGCTGCAGACTCGGATATGTGTCCTCTACCAGGACAACTTCTTACTATGCCCTCTCGTCATGGAGGATTCGTCAAACTTAAATGGCTTCTCACAGGGAGTCAGTGTTCAAAAGCTCATAAGTCATTATGACATCACTTTTTTGATGCCTGTACACAAGTGTAGGGAGCTTTACCTTTTTCAATTGAGATGAGTGGTCAAGATTCTTGTATCCATCAAAATCTTTTGTTGCATATCTTTGGATTTATGTATTTTCTGCTGATCACTCTTGTTTAGGGGTGTATATACAACCCAAATTTTAGGAATGGTGGCATAAGACCCTTTACTGCAATCAGAATATATATTTTTTTTTACTCTCATCTCAGTTGCATTACAAAACAAGGAATTTTATAAACATATCATAATTGAGCCAAAAATTGCAAGAACAAATTTTGCTTAATCTGATAAATAATTTCTGTTGAGTTAAAAGATTCTTGGTTCTCAATTAAGGCAAAATTAGCAATCACAGTGTGGTTTAAACACACACACATATGTTTTGTATCATAACAAAATTTAATTTTTCTAGCCTTCATTGCAGTTACCTTATGGAATACAAAAATCTTGTTTCTTTATAAATTTGCCATAGTGGAACCAAAAATCAGAGGCAAATGCATGAAGTTTTTTTTGCCAGTTATGGTGAGAGCTATCACAAAATCGGGTTGTGTGTTCTAAATAACTTCGAAAAATGGTCGCATTTCTAGGGTACAGTCTAGAACTGAGTTTCATTTTTTTTTTTTTTTTTTTTTTGTAAATGAAATAACTATGAAATAAGAATGACTACTGATATATTTTCTTTTCCAAAAATCATAATAATATTTATTATTGTAAAAGAAGGTGCTTCACCCTTATTTAACAATCACTTTTTTTTATGAAAAATCAAAATGTCATATTTCATACTATATTAGGTTTATATTACATCAACCCTTCACAATTTTCTGCAATTTATTTAGGAATCCTGACTAAAGGCTCAGATTTGAGACTAATTTGTTACAGTTTTTTATGGATGGTGATAGATGGTTTAGTACTAAAAATTAGATGACAGTATTGTTTACAATTTAGTGCCATTTCCTGGAATGTTAGTTTGAGGTACATATTTCCAGGTCTTCTACTCCAAAAGGTACTGATCTTTGATGACCTTACACAATCTTTATGTTAACCTTGTAAACCTTATGTAAACCTTTATGTAAACCTTGAGAAATGGATGTACTGCTAAAGTGAGGTACAGGCAAAGTATTTTGTGCTTCATACCTACTACTAAGGAAAGGCATACAATTATGTCTAGTTGATGGTAATAAAAACTTAAGCAAAAGGCTTAAGGCTTGTGAAACCTATTGCAAAAGGCTAAATATGCAATCATACAAATAGTAAAATAATTATTCAGAAACAGCCATTTAACATTATCATTAGGTATATTTCTTCTTGTAAATCTAAAAAAGGGAAAAGCAAGTGTCAAGAGCAATCCTGCCATGTTGAGACAGGTAGTCCTGAATTTAATGGAAGTTGTCAGATACATCAAGTCAATCCATCCTCTCTATTTCAACCATAATACTTTCCATACAGACTTCCTATAGCCTAGCTTTGAAGATTTGTGCATTGTTTTTTCTGCATCCATCTAGTGTTTGGGTCAAGCCAATCAGCCAAGTGGATTCTTGGTCTCAACAATTCTCTAAGTGAAAGATTGCTTTCCTGGATACCCTGTTATGTATTGTTAGACTCTGTTATGTGTGTTTTTCATTGAACTGCCAAATAAGGTATTCTCTTTTATTAACTCTTTTTTAATATTTTTTTTAACTAATGTCATATTGTTTTTACAATCTTGCACATCTTCTTAGGTCTATAATTAACAGGAATAGATGTGAACCACCCCTTTTAAGTATGGTTTTCACTAGAAGTAATTTCTAAGAAGTGTGTAACCATTTCAAATCAATTAGAAATGTTAAATTTAATATATTGATGGTTTTTGGTGAGAAAGAATAGTTCAAGAATATTTTGCCACATTTGGTTTTCAATTTCTTATGGTCATTTGCAAGCTTCTGAATGTAATAACAATATAACTTGTTAATAAGAATAATAGGCTTAAAGATTAGGCTTGAAAATTAAACCGTGTAAAGCTTTTTTGGCCCCCCCCCCCTACTTTTAGACATTCTAACATATTTTGTTTTACTCTTGTACCCTTTTAAAGTTGGGGTTGGGCCAAATCTAAACAAAATTAGCTTGGGCTTCCAAGGGAACATTTTTAAACCAAATGTTCTGTTATGCCCCAATGAAGATTTCTATGGGTTACCATAATGTATTGTCATTTGGGCTGATATAAACTTTTGATGAATAACATTTATATTAAAAATCTTTGTCTTTTTAATAGTTCATTGCTTTTCTCAAAGTAAATCTTGAGTTGGCAATTTTTTGTTTCAATAAAAAAGACAACCTTAAAGAAAATAGTTTGGCCTATCCCCAGATCCTAGGCCTTTTGACCCAGCAAAACCCATAAGCTCAAGATTGAATGTTACTTATCCACAAAAACAGAAATGAAGAGGAAACCTGTTTCCAGATATATTACTGAACGGACATCTTAATTTGCATTTGAAGCAAATCATTTGTCTTACTCAGATCTCTTCCTCCTCTATGTTGATGGTAGAGGCATCAATCAGTGGCAGATCCAGGGGGTCGGGGACTCTGGGCCCCTCAAGATTTTTCTGGCACCCTCATTCCTTGCTTTTGTTTTTCTTTTTTTTACCCGTTTTTTGCACTAAATTTGTCAATTTGGTCAATCTTTGTCTCCTTTGTCACATTGCCCCCCCCCCCCCCCCCGATTGCTCATGGGCGCCCTTGTCACATTGGGCCTACAAGATTTTGCTCTAAATCCGCCCTGGCATCAATATGTATAATTTTCCAAAGGATTAGCTGTCCAACACAGACTTTCATGATTTCTCTCTCCAGTTTTTTTCAGCAGTTTTTTAATGAGGCCACTGGACAGCGTTTTTGATAGTTGGCTGCTTGTTGGCTACTTGGCACAAGTAAAATACTTTGCTAGATTGGGTGTTTAAATAAAGCTAGTTTTTTAGTTTATTAATTACATTTTGCTTTATAGGATTAAAGTGCCACTCTAGAAGTAATGCAATGAAAAAAAAATCAAGTCTATATGAAAATGTGAAATATTTTAGACCTCATTGTTGTTGTTGTTGTTTGGGTTTTGACGTGTTCGACCAATAGGTCATATGCGTTTGTATCACTTGATTGTTCTCTATCTTCTGTAATCACTAGCTTGCTTGGGTGTCGCTTCAGTCAATATTCGCTGAACTTGATCATGTATAAATTATCTTGCTATTTGTAGGAGTTTATTCACCAGCAACAATTGCCTGCGTTGTAAAACGTAAATCAAAATAATGCAACTATGCTTTGTCACACATCAATTAAAATATACAACACAATTATAATAAATAATGCAATTTTTCTTTATAACCTGTCTCATGCATCCAGGTATAAAGATATAAACAGATAAAATACTGATAATATAAACAAAGCAAAATCGTAAATAAGATATCTAATTTTATAGAGAATAAACCAAACCAGTAGTCTTAAAAAATATGCCTAATAGGTTTGTGCTTAGTTTTCTAGCTCAAGAAGGTGAGGAGTAATGTCCCAGAACAGAATGCGTTGTAAATGCCTTAAGTGCCTTCTCACATCAATTCCTTAGTATTTCCCTCTCTTTTTCATATTGTCTACAGTTGAAAATGGTGTGACGTATGTCTCTTCGTACATTCTACATGTATCATAGTTGAAAGATGGGGCCATCTTCCATAGGAATAGGGTTGATTGTGTCTCTGCATGGCCACATCTAAGACAGTAAAGGCAAGTTGAAAGGGTATGAGATGGGATGTATATTTTTTTTATGGCTGCTTATAATCACACAGATCCATGAGCTGGGTAGTAGAAGAATTGAGCCAAGCCTCTTCTTCCTCTGAAATTTTTGAACTGATTGGAGACAGGAATTCAGCACTAGTAATAGGGGTGTGAGTGATCAGACCCAGCTGGGAGGTTTGTTTTGCAACCTGGTCTGCTTTTTCATTTCCTGTTATACCACAGTGTGCTGGAACTCATATAAATAGAACTGATATACCCTTTCTTGCTAGTTTTGTAACTAAACTTTCAATCTCAATGGCAACATTTATTGCTTGGTGCTGCTCATATTAAAGGCAATCCAGAGCTGACAGTGAATCAGTGCAGACAATATACTTCTGATGTTTGGTGTCTGTTTGAGGTGATATGGCCTGAAGAGAAAACTTGATTGCCATATGCTCTGCAGACAAAATTGTCAGGTTAGGGGGTAAACAGTAGGAAAGAGACAGGCTCTGGAAGAGCATAACTACTGCAAAGCTGCGTTTTTTCATATTTGAACCATCTCTGTAGACTTGGGTATACTCCTGATATTCTGCCAACTTTTGCAGGAAGATAATTTTCATGAGTGCTTGGGGAAGTTCTTCCTGTTCTGCAACACTGGTCTCAGGAAGAATAAATTCCCCAATTTCTTTGGGGTCCTAGAAGAATCATCATTCAAATTCATGCTTGCAGGGGCCACTATGGTTCAGTCTTAGAAAGACTTGGACTAGATGGCTCTATTATCATAATAGCTGTGAACCAATCAGTAGCTACTGCTATACCTTCTATCTCAGATGTAGCAGTAAATGGCTGTAAAGTAAAGTTTGTGCTTGGTTCTAGCTCCAACCCCGCTTTAATCATAACAGAAAAGGTATTGTATTCATCCCATCTGAGGAGGTCACCAATCTGAATGATTTTGCATTGGAGGTCCAAGGTAACAATAGAATCCAACCAATGACAATGGTCTTCAAAAATCCAAGCCCATTGGTTATCCCTTTGGTTTGCACCTTTAATCAGCATGTTCAGTTCCCACTGAAAATCTCTGTTTGGGATGCAAGGTATACAGTTCAGCAGTTTATACCCCAAGCAATACTGTTCTTCAATTGCCAAGGTTTTGGCCACATGGCTTTAAATTGCTGCATATGCAGAAGATGTCAACTATGTAGTGGACAACACACCCTGGAAGAATGTCCCCAATCCAAGACAGTTAAGAAAGATCAGGTTCTCAAGTGCCCACACTGCAATGGTAACCATGTCACTAACTCCAGGGAGGCAAACAAAATTTTTCCATTAATGTCCAGGGGCTCACCTACTCTTGAATATAAGATAAAGCTAGTTTTACAATATTAACAAAGAGGAAGCTTAAACTAGTAAAAATATGGAAACTTAAAAAAAAAAACTTGATTAACCTTCAAAGTCAAACTATGTAAACACCGACTATAAAATGTTAATGCAGTGTCATCAGCAAACGAGGTGAGACAAAAACCTGGCAGATAAAACATGATCGTATCAGAATATACCAAATATAGTAGAGGACCAAGCACCGAGCCTTATGGGACTCCATAAGCCACAGGATATGGAGCAGAAGCGACACCATCTATCACAAAATTAATAAACCTACCATTCAAATAATTTTCAAACCATTTTAAGCATGATCCTTTTATGCCTCTACATTCCAATCTTCGCAATAAAATACTAAAATCTACTGTATCAAAAGCTTTTTTAAAAATCAAAGAATACTGTTAGAGGAATTTCGCGCCTTTCTAGACAATTATTTACGAAATCAACGAGGTGAATAGCAGCATGACTAGTAGAGTGGCCTCTCCGAAAACCAAACTACGTGTCACTTATTGAAAATGTAGCCCTCAGCCTGACTAACATAATTGAAAACCTAAACAGAGAAGGGTTAAGCCCTACAACCATTAATGTCCCATCGAATACCAGTAGCCCTGGCAAAGTGGAAAGAAAACGTAAAGGAAAGGAAGCTATACTTAGCTCAGAAGGTGACGGGAATAAGCTACAGAGACCTAGGTTAGCTCTCTCACACACTAGTGGCTAGTTCTCTTTCAGTGTCCCAACGAAACATCCGGGGATTTATCTAAGCCAAAAGAAAAGAATTTTAAAATATTTTAGTCAGACTTGCTCCTGATATTTTTCTACTTCAAGGGACTTTTTTAAAACAGGAGAATACTGTTCAAGATTTCAAAGGGTCTAATATTGCCCCTTGGGACAGAGTCCACACAACAGGTGGTGGCCTACTGTCACTTGTGAAAAATGACGTAGTATTTGGAATACATGACCTCAGTCCACAAGGGGAAATGGAGGCTGGTATAATAGAAATAAAACTACTCGGAAGTGATAAGTGGATTAGCATTGCAAATTGCTATGCTTCAAGGACTAATAAATTTGTCCTATAACAGTTCAAACTGATTGTGAATGCATGTGGCCCTGTGAAAATATTTACTGGCGACTTTAACCTACACTACAGAATATGGGACACAGTGTCACCAGAAGATTCAATTGCAGCCCCTCTGACCAATTAGGCTACATGCTGACAACCAAAAAAAATTGTCCCTTGTCACCCCCAAAGACCTAAATAACCGCCTGAATCTGCAGACAGGCCAGTACTCAACAATTGACCTTACTTTCACATCAACATAAATTGTGAATAGTTCAGAAATCCATAAACTCTGTGACTTTGAATCCTAACCACTAGATTCTATCCTTGACACTAAACATTAACCCAGTTAGGTCAGGGTACTATTGCCAGTGAAATTCTGGAAATTTCAAGACTAACTCTGGAATTCTTAGAAACACAATTTAGATCAAAAGGCTTCAGAAAATAATTCAAGTGATCAATTGAATCATTATCTAATAAAATTACTTCAGCGATCATAGCTTCCTCAGAGAGAATATTTGGTTACAAACAACTCCACCCCAAAATAAAAAAAAAACTACTCGTGGACGGAACACTAAATGCCAGAAAGCCTACCTAGAGAAGAGAAAGGCAAAAAATATTTTCTCTAGATACCCCTCAATTGAGAACAAAATGGTTTTTAATCAAAAGACAGCAGATTTCAAAAAGACTGACAAAGGAGGAGGGATGGAGAAGGCTCATTGAGGACAAGTTGGGCCACAACACTCCTCTTCAAAGTCTATGGAGAAACTTCCAGGTTTTTTCAGGTAAGAAAAGAAGAAAACCCATCCCTCAAAGGAATACAGATGGGAAGGACTACTGAATCCTCAACCAATGGGTAACTTTACCTCTTATTAGAAACGTATCTCAATGTAGATACACCATTACATCATACACCCTTTCAACTGATATTAGACCTCATTATTTGAAATAAAAGCTTATGTTATCCTTCTTCTTTAGCAGTAAATAGTGGGAATCCTAGCGGCTCTAGAAAAAAATATGCTTGAATCTTGAGTTTAGTAGATGAAGTTTAGTAGATGGATATTGCATAATTTGGATATTTAGGACTTACAGTAAAAAGCATGAATAAAGTTAGAGAAACTAAATTAAGGCACTTTTCTATGAAGAACTGTGGAAGAAAAGAATTATCTTAAATATATGTAGAGGATGGTCAAATATTTCAAGTTTGTGCAGCAAAATTAAGAAACAAAGTCCAAAAATAAGCTGGGCATGTTCATCCCTGTTCCCACTCTATGGGCTAGAGGCTTTCTTAAAGCTATCAATCAGCCAGGAATACAAACATATTTTCCCTCTTTTATTCATTACTTTTGTATTCTTAAGATGACTATTATTGCCACAGAGGAAGAATCTACAAAGGTAAATCTAAATAATTTCTATTACATGAAACAGGTATTGAAAATTAGTTACCCCCTATATACAGAAGTATTTATAAGTAAAAAGCTATATGAAAATACAGTTATATGAAAAACATAAAGAAATATGGGAATAGATAAACATTTCAAGATTTGGGAATAGGTAACGGGCTCATAACCTCCCTTCATCTTCCCCTCTATGGGTGCGGGCCTTTGTCCACATACAATATTACAAACTAAATTAAACTTTATTATTCTGCAGATTACATTGAAATTTAGTCAAAGATGTACAGACCTAGAGAAGAATATGAATTGGAATCAAGACGAGGAAGTGGACGTAGTGGTCGACTCTACCCAGATATACAATCTGAAATGGATGATGAACTGGGTAGGGAGTCGTTAAAATGGAAAGAAGTATTTGTTAGGGTGAGTTATTTTTCTAAACAGGATTTTCTACATAATTACATATTTGCTCTTCTTTTCTTTTTGAATTATAAATTGTATATTATTCTGTCTTTCATTTTTTTTTTCACTTTCCCCAAAAATCAGTTGTTGTGTTCATTCATCATGTCTTATTGAGCTGGATCAATCCTGAAAGTAATCCGATTCTGGCTCAATATCGCTAGTTTCACCAGTTCTCCTAAATTGGTAAAGACATTAGAATAACAAAGTGTTGCCATTTTTATATTCTTTTTATAGGCTACAAAAGAAAGTGGATAGTGCTAAAAAAATTTCAATTGTGGCTGTATAGAAAGAAAGTATTTTGTATTTATCGTAATTTTTAGCCAAAACAATACTGCTATCATGCCAAAACCACCATTTTCACGAAACTTAGCCCCCTGTGACTTTTTCTGTGTCAAAAATCGAGAAGGTCAAAGAATGCTCGATGTTTTGCCACAATTGTTAAAATAAAGAGTGCACTGATGAAAGAGCTTAAGGTAATACGAAAAAGCACATACCGGAAGCACTTTGAACATTAGAGAAAGTGCTGGCACAAGTATATAACATCCAGGAGAGATTAATTTGAAGAGAATAAAATTGATGTTGACTTATAAATGACTATGTTTCAAGAAAAAACTGAAATTCAGATTTAATTTGAACAAACCAGCTTTTATTTCATCTTTGAATTTTTTTTAGGGAAAAGTCTAAAGCTAATTGAAACCATCGCTCAGGTTTAGATGATATAAAAAATTAGATAGAATAATTTCTATGTATATTCATTCAAGGCTCAAATTTTTCAATAATTATTTTAGGATTAATTGTCTTTATCTTACTTTCAACTGCTAAATAGATGCGAAAAATGACTTCAAAGTGAAAAAACTGCTTGGAATTCTGAATAGAAATTAATTAATTTTTTCTAAAAATTTCACCCCCTCAACAAAAAAATCGCCTAAAGTGTCTGAAGTTGTGGTGGCCAGATGCAAATTGCCTCATTGGAAATACGACCTTGTGTTCATAAGTCGGAATCTGAATTGACATTGAACACTACTAATTTCTATGAATATTCTTTTCCAGCTTGACAGAAACAGGGATGGTAGAATAGCATTGCACGAACTGAAAGATTTTGTCCAAGCCTCGCCAGAAGAATTCCAGAGCCTAGGACAAGATGTGATTGAAGAAATTTTTTTCCTTTGTGACAGAGATGCAAATGGCTATTTAGATGAACATGAATTTATGACTATGGTAAGTTCAGTAAAGATATTCAAGCAATTTATTTGGTTTACAGTCGGTATTGCTGCAGTTTAGTTTCATGAATTTAACCTGTGTAGATTAATATGTGTGGTTTCTTTCATTTATATATGCTAGAAGATTTACTATTAGTTATTCAAAATGCACTGAAAAAGTGCAAGAAAAAAGATGCCAACACTAAATGCCAGGAACGAAATTCTCTAAAAGTGAAAGAGTAAAGAAGATAAAGATGAGAGATATAAATAAAAAAAAACGCTGCTCTGTGAAGAAATAAGTAAAAATAAGATTGATTTTCATTAGATTTTAGTTTATTTAGTCTGTTATTTTTGCTTAGATGAATTTTAGTTTTGGTTCTATGGAAGAAATTAGGTTTTTTCTCTTATAATTAATCATTTTCTTATAATTAAACACGGATTTGAATGAACAGGTTTTCATTTTAGCCAGACCCTATTGTTTTAACGATTTAGAGCGAAGCAACACCAACAGGACACCGAAAAAATGTATACTATACCCGGTTGTATGCTTATATTTTGATATGTTTATTTGTAGAGTGAAGGGGGAGGAAGATATGATATTAAAATTTGTTAAAAAAAGCAAGAAAAATTGATTTTTCACCTTTATTATTACAGTGGACCAAGTTTCTCAGAAAGCAAGACTTTCCCAAAATTCTGTTTATTAAAGTGATCCCTTTCATGTTTCAAAACATAAAAAGTTCATGAAGATTTTTTAAATGGCAGCAATTAAAGCACTCTTTATTGTGAAATTTGTTTACATAGGGTTAAGTGTTATACAAATAGTTACACTGTATTTTATTACACTATATTATACACTATATTCTAATAGTTACACAAGATCATAGGTTAACCTATGATCTTACTGATCTGTTTGCTCAAAAGTTTATAAAGCAGCTGAAAATTTCTCAAGCAAAATAGAAGAATATGTAGATTAAAAAATTTTCTCGGGGTATCTTTTGCCCAAAATTCAGCGATTTGCCAAAATTACACAAAAAAGGGACCCTTTAAGACCTATTGTTACCTGTACAAAAGTGTCCACTCTAAATACTAGAAAATAGCTATGTATTGGTTATTATGAATGTCAGAAATTGGTGAATGTCGACATTCACCAGTGAATGTCCGAAATTTATTTTTCTCTGCTTGAATTCAATTAGCTTCGCGAATCAGCTTTTTCAGTCTTATGCAAGCTTTGATGGTAGAAATTAAAGTTAGGGTAGGTTGTGTTAAGATAGGTTTGGTTAAATTAGGTTATAAATCTCAGAAATGTGTTAAAAACCTAACCCAACCTAATCTAACCTAACCTGTCACCGCCAAACCTTGCATAAAACTGAAAAAGTTGACTGGTAACACTGACTAAATCCAAGAAGGAAAATAGGTATTTCGGACATTCACCGGTAAATGTCGAGATTCACTAATTTGGGACACGGTAACATAGTGCTTTTAAAGCTTTGTTTCACTCCCGAATGTATTATATAAAACTTCTGTAGATTTATTAGAAAATCTTAAAAACATGGATGGCTCTGGAAATACAGCATCAAGCAGCTTTGGCATCGTTTCCATATGCACAACTACCTACTTGAAGTCTGAACACTTGTTACAGTATAAACTTTAAAACAATTATTATCAAATTATAATCTAGATGATTTCGGAGACCACACTGCCGATAAAATAAAAGTTCAAAATAGGGATAAAATCCTTTGTAATAGACAGTGTATAGAAATTCACAAAAAATACCAGATATTTCGGTCACATCTACAGTGACCGTCATCAGTAGTAAAACTACTGATCAGAACTAGTCATCAGGTTTACTACTGATGACGGTCACTGTATATGTGACCGAAATATCTGGTATTTTTTGTGAATTTCTATACACTGTCTATTAAAAAGGATTTTATCCCTATTTTGAACTTTTATTTTATAGGCTAATTATAATCTAATTGGGGAGTGAGCAATAGGACTCAATATTAATTTTCTAATGAACTTGGTTAGGTTGTATAGTAAATATTCCATGTGTTTTCAGTTAAAAGACTCTTCACACCAGTATATAATGGGTTTCCCTGATGAGAGTCCCTTCATCGGGTTTACTTGTAAATATCTACGTTGAACACCTTGAGAATTGGGCAGTACTCAAGTCAGCTACTTCAAGTAGCTGATTTATTTTACCTGCAATATTTAACTGCATGTGCATTGACTATATTCAGGGTCCCATAAATAACTATGCATGGGTATCTAAATGAAAGAGTACTTTTTTTAGTGCTAGTTTGAAGGAACTGAAATCGTTAGACAGTGGATGATGCTTGAAGTGGCTCTTAAGATATAGATGAATCAGAAAGGTAGCTGATAAGTATGATTAATAGTGATTGTAACTAAGTGGGTATGGGGAGATTCCTTGCGACTAATATGGTATAGGTTGAGAACAATATTTTTTTATAAACTAAATGGTATTTAAATTCGATTTTGCGAATAGTACCTCATTTTCTAATTGTTGTTATTGCGCTATTTCGTTTTTTCCCTATTATAATTATTAGTATTTTTTTTTGACGGCTGATGATGTATAGTTTTTGCAATTGTTTTCTGGCTTTTGTTTACGATAAATATCATATATTACATCTAAATAGCTAAAAATGATTGTCAAAATGAAACTCAAGTTCAAGCTAGGCTATTTTTAACAAGAGTAATCGTAGGGAAAAAGGTAATACTTAGTATTCTAGTATTTTTTTTAATATTTGTATCCTCAGTTAGTTTAAATACTTTAGAATTTATCTGAAAAAAAAATGAACTAACAAGTAACTTCGATAAAGATCTATTTTTATCCAACTACTTTATCTGTCTAAATTAAGTCTTTTCCGATTTCCTCTTCTTTTTACAAATCTAAATAAACACTTGAAGCATTTTATAGCTATTGGAAGGAACTGTCTGTTGTTTTAGTTTAAAATCGGAGAATAAACTGTCTTCATAGGATGTTGTATCTCTGTTATGATAGGTAAGTTTTACCTGATTAATTTCACAGAACTCCTTTCAGCAGAAAAAAGCGCTAAGAAAGTGCCTTACCATAGATGGCCCTATCCTTGAGCTATGCAGTGCTTACTTCAATGCTATGCTTATTTGATAGTCACCTTGTTACTCAACGGACAGTCTACACACTGATTTTTTCAATAAAAATACATTTTCAAAGGGTTCTACACGGGAAAACCAAGTCGCTCTGGCGTCTAAATAAATACGATTTTTCAAGGTAATTAAACTAACGAATAGCTATAGTACACCAAGTCAATAACTAAAATGAGTTAATAAAAAAATTAGCATTTGTTTTTGTATTCTATGTTTTTTAAGTTGCTGATATTTGTTTTTCTAAGATCTGATTTTTAGATGCGGCTCTAAACTAACTGAAACACCTCTTCATTGAGATACAACTGAAAATTAAAAATGGAAAGGTATGTGGTGAAGAAAAGAGGCTGTAACAAAAAAGCGGGGATAATTTCCCTATTTGACACAGATTTTATTTGAATATCTTCATACAAAACACTTAGTACTTGTTTGATTGATTTTTTATGTAATTTGATTTGAGTAGAGTTTGACTGGATTTGGGGCAAGTGTAAGGCTGATTTACATAGATCGAAAAAGTCTAAATTATCCTTGCTCTTGAATGTGTTTTTATAGTCTGCCCAATTTAGTAACTACGCTCACGGGAGTGATGTCTCTCAGAAGAAACTTGAAGCCCCTCCACATTGGCTCTCACTCTAGTCCGCGTTGGAGAAAAAAAAGCATTGCCTCAATTGACAACCCGAAAAATTTCCCCCATAATTTGTGAGATCTTAGTCCTTTGTATAGAGCAAATACTTCTAATCTTGGGGCAAAGCTTGCCATAAATTCTGTCAACATTCAGTATTGGAATGCAAAAAAAAAATCCGTGAAAGTGTGAGCTTCTTATTTTTGGGATTACATTTGAAGCCCTTTTAATTACTACAGTATAGCTTTAGGTATGATCTACCATAATTTTGGTTTCATCTGAAAGTTTATGGGGATTGTAAAGGGCAAATATAATCTAAATAAAAACATTCTGCCCTCTTCTCCCTGGACCTGTGTTAGGATCCAGGCTTGAAAACCGTGATTTTCTAAGATTTTTTTTTTTATTCGCTTTAAAATCGTGAGGTTTTTAAGGTACTATCATACTTCCGTTGGTGTTACAACGCTGAATCCCGAAAAAAAAATCAAAACTAATTAGTTAAAGTTGACTACGCTTTTTTCCGTAAAAACGACCAAAATAACAATTTGTTGATTCCCAAGGACAAAGAAACTTCACTGTTTATAGTTTCTTGTGAAAATTCACAGAAAATTCTGAAGTGAAAAATTTCTAAAGAAACTTCAATGTTTGGTGCTAAATTTTTTAGCATGTTTTTCTGATCTTTCACCCATGATTCCATTTTTTTAATTTGGCGTTTGCTACTACAGAAAAAACTCCAAGTTGAAATTATTTTCACTAAAAACTCATTCCAAATTTTTGTAATATTTTAAGATACATTTGGTTGTGTGAGTTTCACATAACCAATTCAAACAACTATACTTTTTTTTGACTTTGTATCTTAATAAAATTGTAATGTATTGGAGATAACACGTTCACCCAGAAATTTCTTCTTGTGTGTGTTTGTGTTGAGGGGAGGGGTGCTAATTCGTCTAAACAGCAAAAAGCACATAAATCATGCGTAAATATTTGAAAGGTGTTGTAAAATTGCCAGATTGTGAGTTATAAGGAGGCTAAGCACGGACTCCTTCCCTAGTGGAATGTGCGTGATGCGGATCCACAGAGACCTTTTTAACCGAAAATTGGCAAATGAATTTTTTGCGCCTTTTGAACTCATACCCCCTCCCCCCCCCATTTTAATCTTCTAAAAATGGCCAATAAATTGTTTAGCATAAGATAATCCACTACTTTTCTTTCTAGAGGAATTTCTTAATCACATAAATTGTGTTTTTTCCGTGGCTCTATTTCTTAGCAAGATTTATCAAAGCAATATCTCTAATGAACTGTGGTAAATGCATTACCTTACAATGATAAATAAACACAGTGGTAATATCTTGTTGCTTAGCTTCAAGCATATGCAAACTACTCACTAATTTTACATATATAGAGGGGTAGAAAGACGTGTCGTTTTTAGGCTATGAACGGAAGTACTTATTCAACACAGGCGAATTTTATGGCAGGTTTTAACCTAGAAATTCTTTCTAGGTTGCCTCTTAATTTGAAGGTTTTTTAGGCTGACTTATTACCTTGAGAGACTTCACTCTCTCAGGCTTTACTCTCTTTAGTCTCTCAACATGCTAATGTAAGAATATTTTCAATACAATATTTGTAGACCTACTTAATAACTCACTTAGTGTGCTATTTGGTGGCTTAGCCAAGCAAATGTCTTTGTCGAGTGTTCTGTTTCTGAAAATTAAACTAATTTTCAAAGACTACGCTAACCTTATTGGGAAAAATCCAGCTTGTTATTTGCACGTATGAGCTCTTAAAACGTTGAAAAAAATTGCTACCTCTGTCTAGCTATAAAGCGCCTAGAGCTTTTTGTGCGTTGAACCTCCTTTTGAGGATCTTGATTTTTATATTCGCTATTGCCTATCTCGAACGTGTTTGTCCACTTTACAATATTTATTTAATTCGTAGGACATTCCTAGTAGGATATGCCTGAAAGTATGAAAAAAATTAGGTTTCTGTTAAGCAGGAACAAAGAAAATCAAGAATCATGCTGACTTTTGTCTGAAGAAGATTCTCAGCAGCAACAAAATTAATACAGATAAAAAGAAAAGACCATGTCAATCCAACAAGAGTCTCAATATCTGAAAATTTGAAGAAGATTTTAATCAAATTTGTAATAAAAATTTGCTTCTCTGTACATCGAAATGATAAACATCATTTCAGTTGTACTCAGTAAAAATTGATTGCTGCACATAATTATCTCACTATTGTTTGACACATATCTTTGTGTGTCAAGGCTATGTATCTTTATGTATCTAGGGCTATAATAAGAGAAAGGTCGAGATGGCTAGGCCATGTTCTGCGGGTGAAGGATGACAAATTGCCCAAGATCGACCTTATTGGCCAGCCATCTAGGGCAAAACGAAAAGCAGACGACCCCGAATGGGGCGGGAGGAGTTCGTGAGGAAAGATTTAAAGAAAATTGGAACTTCTGAGGAGGGTTTAAAGAGGGAGGCTCTGAATAAATTGGGATGCAGTGTGCGTAGCCGTGTTGGCCTCAGGCGGCTTGGTTTTGCAGTGAGATGTTAGTAGCAGTAGTAGTAGTTTATGTGACATAAATGATTTATTTTTTAAATGTTGTTAAGAAGCCATACCTATCTCAGAAACCAACATGAATGAAAAAGTGAAGATGTTATTAAGTCGCTCTGGCGGAATGCTTCATTCAAATGTTTTTAGTTTTGAAAATACACTTTTGGGCTTAAAACAGTGTCTTCGGAGTCAATTGCACTTGTTCCTTAATGGGAAACTTATATTTCCATTTGAAATGATTTGAAATTACTTAAAAAAAGTGTTGAAATTTAAATTATGCTTGTCCAAGCACCATGTTTCGGATACACTTTTACATTTTAATCTTTCAAGGTAAAATGCGACAGTGCTCATTTCAGGTTAAAGACCACGTTTTACGTCGACGCCATCCTGATCTTCATCGTCTTCTTAGTTTTGCTTCCAAAGTGGTTGTGCCTCAAAAATCCCGCCGGGAAGCTGTTAACATCAAAGTAGAGGAGTTCAGATGTTGTCCACCTCCTCTTTTATTCATTCTCCTTAGTCTTATTGAGGTAATGGCCCATTTAGATTTGAATCTCATTAATATTGAGGTTTAACTAGTGCTGGTTTGAGCCAACCAGAAATTTGCATAAAATTTTTCAGTCGATTAGAAAATTCTATAAAAATCTGATTGGCTCAAATTAGGGCTAGCTGAATCTCGGTATTGTTAAAATCTCATTGTGAATAGGCCTGAAGCTTACTGTAGTCTTTTCTATTTTCATTTTATCATGGTAATAACGTTATTTAAAATGTGCAATTTTTTAAATTTAGTTTATTTTATGAAGTAAATACGATAGATTGATTGTTTATTAGAAAGTAATTGCCAAGATTTGACAAAACAACATTGGTGGTAAAGAATGATAATTGGGGACACTGCTTAATATTAAACTAGCTGCATCTTTTTTATAAAAGCGAAATCACGAAGGAAGAAAAACTACTTCTTTTATTGATGCAAAAAAAAATAAAAAAAAGAGTACGTGAATGAGGGTGTAAATGATAGTTGGAAACCAAGAAACTAACAAACAAGAAAAGCTACCAAAACCAACACAACATACACAGAACAGACAAAGGCGGTAAAAATTGTGATTAATACGTACAAAGCCTTAAAATAAAGCAAATAGAAAACATGTGTACAAAAGGTTATCTTTTAAGTATCAGAAATATGTTCTGCTAGGGCAATTTTACATGTTGAAAAAAATATCCGTTAAAAAAGCATGAAATTGAAAATATTCACTATGGAATTTTTAATAGATTAATATATATATGTCTAAAAAGGTATTTTGCTTACTCATCAATGGGTAGAATAGTAGCTTAGCCTCTTACCCATGCTGAAGACATATAAAATCCTTGGAATACTTAAATGCCTTGAACATACTAAAAGTCTACCTAATTGCCTCCTTCCCCCAAACACATAACTATAGTACCTTACTTCCCTTTGCCCTTAAAAAAAATCTTGACGGTTCAACGCAATACCCTAGCCGTGAGATGAAACAGGGTATGCTGTCTTGTGATGATCTAAAATTCTTATTGCTAAAACAACCTGGAAATATATTGGCTCTAGTTACCCATTGTATACCCTCACTTGAATGGTTAGGTGTTATAGAGACGTACCAAATATATAAAGTAAGATACAATGTGTATTATCTATATAGTTTCTCGCTTGCACGAATATCTATAACATAGGCTACCTAAAAGAAAAACACAAAGAAAAGTGAATTTGATATAAAAAAATACCATATTTTCTTCTCTTTCAAGTGCTTCTACTATTAACAACTCACTGAAGCACCAGCACAGCTGCGAACGCTCCTCCTCTATCCCAATCTATTCAAAGCATCCCTCTTTACACCCTCCTAAGAAGTTTCCATTTCCATCAAATTTTTCCTTACGACATCCTCCCACCCCATTCGGGGATGACCCGCTTTTCGTTTGGAGTCAATTAGAGACAAATTAAAATTAAAAGGGCAAAAAAAGTTGAATGATAAATAAGGTAAATTAAGCTTGGCTTAATCCCAAACCATCCAAGAGTACTCTTCAATCACATGCATTGCTCAACTTTAATAAGTTATCAATATTTATTGATTTACAGACATTACGGAAAGAAAAACTAAAATTTGCTTCTTAACTGAAAGTTCGGGAATAATTTTTGGAAAAGATTATTTAGTTATTTACTAATTACAAAACTGAATACAGTGAATATAGAACTGAGATATTTTAGGTAAATATACAAAAATATAAGCTGTAATGCAGCGATTGGTTTAATCGTGTCATTCATCATGCTGTTGTTATCTTTTTTTCGAATCATTACAACTTCTTTGTCTGTTTTCAAATGTTTGTATGTTTTCAGAATCTAATATAAAACACAAATGACACTTTTTAGTCCCCAATTGCTATTTTCTATGTTGTGGGGGAGGTGGGGGTGTTAAGTTCTGCGTATTTGTTTTCTTTAATTCCTTGCATTAAGTATTAAGTTTTTGCTTTGGAAAGTATTTTTATCTTTATTTATTTCTGTTATTATCGTTTTTTTATATATGTCATATTATTTATTATTTTCCATCGTTAGCTAGTTCAAACATATTTATATTATAGCATCAATATATAATAAATGCTGAATTATGTCGCTTTAATAACAGTATTTAGACAGTATTAAATTCGCATATTTTCGAGAATGAATCATCTCTGCGTATTCAGCACTAACATTAATATTTTAAGGTAAATGGTTGATTAAAGGAATATCGGCAATCCATGGTAATGTTAAACCTGGTAATGTAATGTCTAAGACAAAAAGTAACGTAACGTAAAGTAACGTCTAAGACAAAAGTATATAATACAGATGTCCGATTAAGCAATTTTCGGTAAAGTCTAAGACAAAAAGTAACGTAAGTAACGTCTAAGACGAAAAGTAACGTAACGTAAAGTAACGTCGAAGACATGGTAACGTCTAAGACAAAAGTATATAATACAGATGTCCGATTAAGCAATTTTTGGTAACCAGTAAATTTGGTTCTTATTCTCGTCTGCGTTCATTTTCATCCACAAATGTTTTCATGAATGTTGCTTGTTAAAAGCAAATTTGCTCAGAACCTTTGATCTTTCAAAAGAAATTCAAGAGACTTAAATTTAACTTATGAATTGATCAGATAGATAAGATAATATTTATTGCAAAAAGCCTGTGGGCCATAGCAACACATAATACAATCTAGAAACCAAAGCTCAGGAACAAAATACAACTTTAGATAATAAAAATCAAAAAAGAAAAAAGAACAACAAAACGACAAAAAAAGAAACACACGAAGGTTCAACATTTTAACCAACAAACACCATATAATAAAATTGAAATCCTAAAAATAGTTACAAGCTATCTCCTCAAACATGATTCCCTATGTTTAATCCCTAAACGAAGAAACTTACACAACTGTTTAATAGCACATGTGTTCCTCTCAGCCATAACCAACATTCAGTCCCAAACCCTCGTACAAAACGTTCATTTTGTAATTTAGACAGAGCTCTTCACACTCGGATACAAAATGAAATAAGTTTTCATTTACACATCCACACATTGGGCAAAAATAAGGGCCAGTCGCCAGCCTAAACTTTCCCAAAAAATTCCTTCTCTCACCTAAATCCAAACTATCCCCTCTTACCCACAACAAATTCTTCAAATCCTCTTTATTCACCCCAAATTTAAAATACCCCCCCCCCCCCCCCAACCGTCTTTGGCTTGGGAGTAAAACCTGAAAGACATAGAATGGTCCTTATGAGCTTGCCACTCTTGGATTTCTTGTTCATTTAAGGTTCGCTGGACTTCCTTTCATACTGACATGGTTTCACCCATACGGCCTTTTCCTTCATTGCATACCTCCAAAAGTCCACAGAGGTCCTGAATTTTCTTGACCTTGGCCATGAATCAAGTCTACCGTTCTTCAAGCTCTTCAAATGAGCTGCTTTAAGAAGCCGAACTCTAGGTAGCCTAGTTATCTTCTTCCAGAATTTTATCATTCTAACAAATCTAACACTCCTTAAAGAGAAAAGCCCCAAACTTCCTTTCTGTACCACTGAACTAAATGAATCCTTCAAGCATAAAATTCTCTTAAAATATCTTAGCTGAACTACTTCTAGCTTAGGTGCTTTAGCAAAACCGCAAACCTCAGAGCCCCAATGTAGACTAGAAACTACTTTTATCTGGAAAATTCTTTTCTGGATTCTCATGTCAGCTAGCTGATTTAAATCACTTCCCAAAAGCATACCTATTTGCCCAATATCTGTTAAACTACAATCTTTTAAAACACTAGATAGCATCTTTAACGCAATGTACTTAACATACAAATAAAAAATTTTTCCTTATCGTCAAACACCTTTCCTCCAAATTAAAATGATCCTCTGAATCAATATCTTCTTCGCCCCTAACTGTGAATACTAATGATCTCTTAGCATAGAAATTTAACTCCTTCTTTTCTAAATAATTTGCTATTATATCTAATTGCTTCTGGTGATTATCTCTGCTATCCGCCACTAGAGCTATGTCATCCGCGAATAACATGCATGATAGCCTAAACTAATCCAAAGATACATAAATGGCTCTAATATTTTTCATAAACCTATCTAAACAATTGATAGACAAGGAGAAGAGCTTAGGAGATAAAGCACATCCTTGTTTCACACCCACATGAGGCATAACCTGCCTAGAACAATTTCCCATAACCTTCACAACAAATTTTACCCTCCGATACATATCTGCTATTATTGCTACAAAGCTAGACGGCAAGCCTATTTATAACAGACTTTCAATTAATAACCTCCTATTTACCGAATCAAAAGCACTTTTCAGGTTTAAAAAGGCTACAAATAGCCGACCATTTTTTCCTCTAGCATATTTCCTTCTCAATACATCCAAAGTAAAAATATGGTCAATAGTGCTGAATGTCGATCTGAATCCCGCTTGTATCGGGCTGAGTATTTCCTTCTTATCTAACAAATCTTTTAGCCTAAATTCGAGAACCATGCAAAACAATTTACTTACCGCATTCTCCATAAAGATAGACCTAAAGATTTCGTGTAACTTCCTATTACCTTTCTTAAAAAGAGACACTGCTATAAAAATGTACCCATGAGCGAGCCCAGCAAGCTTTTTCTACCACAAACGAGAAAATTGCAGCCAACATGGGTATTAAAGTTGTCCTTCCTAACTTCAGGACCTTTGTAGATATACCATCTGTTCCTGGACACGAATTTCCATTCATCCTTTTCAACTGATGCCAAATATCTTGTTGAGATACAGGCCTAATTAAATCGTAAGCATTCTGTCTTAAAGGATGTGTTGCTGTCCATAGACCTGGCTCTCTATCCTCTGAACCATTCGACTCATTCGCCCTAACATATTCTGACTCCCTATTATCAAAATAAGCTGGCCACGTCTCAACTGCTGGGACTTCTCCTCTTATTCCCGGGCCCTGGATTGAACATTTAACTACTGACCAAAACTCTCTTGACTTATTCACACTATAAGCTCTCTTAATTTCCTCATTAATTTTCATCTGCCTCTCTCTCTTTTAACTCTTTTAACCCTATTATAATCTGACCTTAGTTTCCTATATTCAGCTAACCTGTGCAAATTCGTTTCCTGATCCAATGCGTCTGTTGCTTTAAGTAGCCTGAAAACCCTAATTACCTCTTTCATTTTCTGCCTACATTCCTCTTCGAAAAAACCCTCATCTTTTCTGGCCGGATGTTTTTTATCCTGAGATAAAGGCTTGATTCTCTCATAAATTTTATCTATAATTACCGAAACAGTTTCATGCAATTCAGCTGGTTCTGAAAAATTCAAAATCGAATGGCAATCATTCTGAAATTCCTCACTTTCTAGTTCCATTTTAACCAATTCTTCTTTCACCTTGGCTATCCAAACTGGTTTACGGATCCTTTCCTCACACGTAGACCTTTCCTTTCCCTTTTCGGACTGTCGAATACACGCTCTCACCATAATACTCACTGGCAGATGGTCAGATCCAACCAACTCTAGGACCCTGAGGTCGGCCGCCCGGGGCCAAAGAGAAAAACTACATAAAATATCAAGGAGGCACACTTGTGCCTCTTTAAAGAGGCGACCCACCACAGTGTTAAGCGATTTATCGTCCTAGCGGTCGCAGAGAGACAGCGGTAATCGCATTTTGCAGCCCAAGTTCCAACTAAGACACGTGAGAAATTTCACCCCCCCTCCAACTTTATCTTCATGGTTAAAAGTGGGCCGGAAGTTTCGACCCTCCGACCACAGCCCCCCTTTAACATTGTCGGATTGGGCTGAAATTTAGAGGTTAAGCATTCCTATGGCCCGGGAGCTTATCCTCGAAATTTCAGCTCAATCCGATCACTCCTTCCTTGTTTTCCAAAAAACAAATATAGCCACTTAAAGTTCATTTCTCTTTTTTTTTATCAGCCACGCCTACAGGCCACAGTTGGCAACGGATCCGGAAGAATGAGGACTCATTCGAAGCGGAATTCGACCTGTTAGGGCCTTTTGATATTTTCAGACCGAAAAAATTATCCCCCGAATTTACATTTACGAAAAACCTCGTTTTCCTATAAGAGCCCATGTTAATTTTTCCCACCACAGCCCCCCTTTAACGTTGTCCGATCGGGCTGAAATTTAGAGGATAAGCTTTCCTGGGGCCTGGGAGCTTGTCTTCCAAATTTCAGCTCTCCGATCCTTCTTTCCCTATTTTCCAAAAACCAAATATCAAGTTTTGTGGGGAGTTGCTTGCGTCAAAAATAGATACGAGAGACTAAAATAATATAACAAGTGTCTCTGTGGTACAATGGTCGCTGTTCCTGACTATCAGGCGGAAGATCCGGGTTCGATTCCCTGTCAGAGAAAATTTTTTATAAACTGAATTTAAAGTTTAAAAAATAAACTCAGTTTCTTTTTTAAATCCGCTTATCCTCGAAATTTCAGCTCAATCCGATCACTCCTTCCCTGTTTTCCAAAAAACAAATATAGCCACTTAATGTTCATTTCTCTTTTTTTATCAGCCACGCCTACAGGCCACAGTTGGCAACGGATCCGGGTGAGTGAGGACTCATTCGAACCGGAATTTGACCCAGCAGGGCCTTTTGATATTTTCAGCCGAAAAAATTATCCCCCGAATTTACATTTACAAAAAATCTCGTTTTCCCATAAGAGCCCATGTTAATTGTTGAATAATAAGTAATAAACTGTACAAAAACGTGCAGAAAATATTTGAAAAAAACTACGTTTTCTAAAGAGTTAAAGAGGCTGAGTTACAAGGTCGAACCTTAAAACGTACAGGGATTAGGAGGCACAGTTGGGGGACTGCCGCCCCCCCAAACCCCCCGCTTTTGCAGCATCTCTTGTTAAGGTTTTTTTAGTCCTGTACCCTGTAATCAAGTGGTCGTACCAATACGAATGAAACTGTTTCAATGGCATTTTTTTAATATCTTCTGAGGATTTGGCAATGACTACTCAGTCTGTTGCAGTTATAACTACAAACTTGTCTCTGTGCCAGGTAGTGTTATGTACTCAGTGTGATCATGTATGATGGTAAAATAAATGAACCTTAACTGCTAGTTTATTCTGAGCCCTTCATCTGCTCCCTGTTTTTCTGTTAAAAATTTTTAAAGTTCATCCCATTATAGCTTGTTATTGGTTAGGGAAAAATCTCCTGAGGAAACGGAAAATAATAATTCTCAGTAGGGTTTTTAATCAAATAAATGCAATAGGGTGTTCTTATGGTAAAAAATTCAAGCAGACTTTATTTTAGTTGTAAAACAGTTCTTTGCAAGGGCAAAACCGGGGGGTGGTAGCCCTCATCGATAAAAGATGCAATAGTTGTTTTTATGATAAAAACTACAGCAGAATTCGTTTGTGTTGCAAACCAGATCTTCGCAAGAGCAAAAGCGGAGGGTGACCTTAAAAAAACCTTAAGAAAAGAGGCTGCAAAAGCAGGGGGTTTGGGGGGCGGCAGCCCCCCAACTGTGCCTCCTAATCACTGTACGTTTTAAGGTTCGACCTTGTAACTCAGCCTCTTTAACTCTTTAGAAAACGTAGTTTTTTCAAATAATAATCAATTAGGCTCGGGCTAAACCCACTATAACACGTAAAATCACCCTGACCAAAATCTCCTCCCAACCTTCCGTCCATAATTAGTAACCCTTCCTTTTTACAAAAATTTATTAAATTCCTTCCCCATCTATTTATTTTCCGAGCCTATCCCTACTTTCCCTATTAGGGAAAACATACTCACATTCATTCTCCAAACAAACATTCTGACCTGGTTCATTTACAAGGGGTTCATCAACCTGCAACTCGTCCTCTTCACTAGAATCATAACTTCACTAGATTCATATATTTTGAATCATAACTTATGTCGTGTTCGTCCTAAATTACCCGGGAATTGCTCTTCCCTGAGAGTTTTGTCTGAGAAAACGAAATGTTAACCCGTATTTTTTTAAATTCAGAATTCTTATCCTTTTCTTGCATTTCCATCTATTCTGTTTTTAGTTGTAGGATTATGTCTTCATATACTGTGTAATTTAATTTCCAAATGATCATGCTACTGTAATACCTAGTCGAAACGACCTTGTATTGATCTGTTTCGTTTTTAATTATAGCTCGGTGTCTTCATCTACTATGCAATTGAATGTTCAAATGATGGTGCTACTTTAACAGCTGAGGGCCCTGTACCCATTTTGTCACCCTTAATTTACAACCCAAGGAGGAGATATGAAGCTTGGCGTTATATTTCTTACATGCTCATTCACTCAGGGTAAAAACTTCTGTTTTCCATATTCTGCTTCTCTTCATAAATTCTTATCTTGTACATTTCCTTTGATTTACTAGTTTTCTTTTCAATTTATTGCGCACAGACTCAGCAAGACTAGGGTAATAGTGCAGCTTCTGAAGTCTGAAATAGTTCGTTCAGGTAAAAGACCCGTTGATAAGGATATTTGCTCCCCTACTCCCCTACACCTCCTCTGTCGAATCTTGTGGAAACGTGCGTCTGATTTAGAGTTTATTTTATCAGAATGTATGTTAATGTTAGATGATCAAGTGGTTTAACCTCTCAGTGTGTGCTTGTAGTTTTTATTCATAACTAAATACTCTCCTAGCTTCTGTGGAAAGCTTTTAAACTCCTACATTGTGTAAGTAGAGAGATAGCAATATGAAAATAGAGAGATTGGGATATTGGAGAAAGAAAAATGCTTTTACAAAGAAGAAAATACGAGACTTTTTAGATATGGTTATATTTACGGATAGGTAAATACAAATTCTTAGACTAGTTGCTCTAGAAAAAACTCGATATCGTTGTAGAATGAACTAAAAGCCATTGGACTATAACCCACATATTCTGGTAATTAGAAGTTATCCACAGTGGGCATGTACAAAAGTGCTTATATAATGGGGGGGGGGGGAGGTGGGTAAATTTCTCAAAACTGTGAAAAAAAGTGAAAAGGCATGAAAGTTTTAAAATATAGAATAATCGTTTAAATCATGATATTTTGGCAGGGGGAGGGGCCTAATACTCCTTCCCACCTCACAGACGGAAGTGGTTTATCAATAATTGCTTTTAGAAGAAATTGTCCATGTGGTGTGTTTTTAGACCCCAGTATCAGGACAATGTCGTATTCAGCGTTTCCTTAAATGTTTCCCGATTTTCCTGGCTTTCCAAAGAATACCTAGAGGTTTGGCATTTACATTGGCTCATAATTACTTCTTCGTATTTAGGTATGGAAGTTACCTTTAAACCTATGAATACGGTATTTAGAATTAAAAGAGTTCGTGGTAACGAACGGTAAGTAAGGAGCGACCCGGCTCAATAGTAAGCGAAACTCTAAAAAACGGAATTTTGATACCAATATATACATAAAAAGAATAAGATTTTTATGCTGATTTCAAATATCTAAGTTTCATCAAGTTTAGTTTTACCCCTCAAAAGTCACACGCCTTAGAAAATTTGCCTTATTTTCGAAAAAAAGAGAAAATACCTAAAAGTCATAGAACTTGAATGAAAATCACAACAGCAGATTCAGCGTATCAGAGAACCCTAATATAGAAGTTTCAACCTCCTATATGCAAAAATGTGGAATTTTGTATTTTTTGCCTGAAGAAAGATCACGGATGCGTGTTTATTTTTATTTTATTTTTTCAGGGCTGATCGTATCGACCCAGTGGTCCTAGAATATCGCGGGAGGGCTCATTCGAACGGAACTTTAAAGTTCTAGTGTCCTTTTTAAGTGACCAAAAAATGGATGGGAACTAGGCCCCGTCTCTTGCTCATTTTTTTCCCAAAGTTATCCGATCAAAATTTTTAGATAACCATTTTGTTCAGCATGGTCGAAAAAATATAATAACTATGTCTTTGAGGATGACTTGATCCCCCACAGTCCCCGGGGGAAGGGCTGCAAGTTATGAACTTTGCCCAATGTTTACATATAGTGGTGGTTATTGGGAAGTATACAGAAATTTTCAGGGGGAGATTTTTTCTGGTAGTGGGGGGGGGTGCTTTTCGTGGAATATATTTCCATGGAGGAAGTTTTCATGGGGGAAGGGACATTGCTATGACGGGGGCGTCGGATTTCCCAGCATTATTTAAAAAACGATCTGAAATTTAAAAAAAAAACAATTTTTTCAACTGAAAGTAAAGGAGCAACATCAAAACTTAAAACGAACAGAAATTATTACGTATATGATTGGGTTCGCCCCCTAGTCATTAACTCGGTCTTTACACTAAAGTTTTGTACTTTCATCAGAGGCATTTATTCCAATTAATGGCCTTTGTGATTAAGGAGTCATTCTTAAAGGATTGGAGTAAAATTTGAACCTTAGAGTAAAGAGCGAGGTATTGACTAGGGGGCGAACCCCCTAACATACGTTATAAGAACATACGAATATAGAAGTTCGTTACGTAAGTTACGTCAGAACAAAATGTCGAGAAAGCCATTTAGCCCAAAAAATAGTAAAATTAAAGTGCAAATTTTATTTTAATTATTCATGTACGGTGATCCAAAATCAAAGCTGCATTCATTCAAAAACGTTCAGAAGTTAAATAAAAAAACAAGTTTTTTTTAACTGAAAGTAAGGCGCGACATTGAAACTTAAAACGAAAATAAATTATTCCGTATATGTAAGGGTCTGTCCCCTCCTCACGCCTCGCTCTTTACGCTACAGTTTTTTTTTTGTTTTAAAAAATAAAGTTGTGAGACAGAGTCAAACTTTAGCGTAAAGAGCTAGGCGTTGAGGAGGGGACAGCCCCTTTCATATACATAATAATTTCTGTTCGTTTTAAGTTTTAATGTCGCTCCTAACTTTCAGTTAAAAAAACTTGTTTTTTTTAATTTAATTATCTTGAAAGAAACTAAGAAAATCCGTATAACAAGACGCAATCTGCTAGATAATGTTTTCCTGGAATGACCCCGTCTTCTTGAAAATCGAAATTATCTGTTGTGTGTCTTCTGTCATTTTAGCTTGTAATATGGGCTGTGTTTAAACATGTACTCAGGACTTTATTTCGGAGGAGGGGAATGAGTTAAAAAAATATATATATAAAATAAACTCGACAAAATAGATGAATTGTATAGAACATAGACGAATATAGACTCGCAAATTGTAAAAACCTCTACTGTTCTAGCGGTGTGAATTTGAAGCTACCCCCTCCCCTGTTTTAATGCCGTGTTATATTTCCTGATTACCTGAAGCCAAATGCGGAGTTCTATTTTTAGGTACGTCCACATCATATCCAACATTGTAGTACAACTTCTATTGGGTGTTCCTTTAGAAATGTTTCATGGACCTTTAAGATTGTTTGTCATCTACATATCTGGAGTGATTGCAGGATCACTTGGAACATCTGTAAGCGACCCGAGAGTATACCTGGCTGGTGCCTCTGGTGGTGTCTACGCTGTTTTAACAGCCCACGTTTCTAGCATTATTCTGGTAGGCCCATTTTCAATGTTTAGAAGATAAGACGATGTGTAATACCCAGAAATGGCGAACATTCTCATTTCATTTATCTAAATTGGGGGGGGGGGCATGCCGCCGCAGATTTTTGTGTGCCCGTCCCCCTAGATTTTGAAAATGCCTTTTTGAGGGCATTGTCATTGAAAAATATCTATTTTGGTATTTTCATTGGAAAAATAAAAAGCGACTTATTTGCCCCACTCCCCTAGATTTAAAAAATTCATTCCCCCTAAATTTTGTGAATTGGCTTCACTTTCTCAATTGAATGAGTAATTTTCGATGTCTAGATAATGAAAGTATTGCAGAAAAAGAGTTGTCTGGTTATTTTCTGTAATTACCAATAGTTAGCGATGACCAAGAGTTGGAATTGAAAATAAATAACTTATGCTTCGAAAGAATCAGCTTTTATTTAAGAAAAATAAAATAAATTAGAAAAAAGTACTAAATAAACATACTATGGTTGATTAATACAAAAATACCACTGAACAAAGTTTTCTCGAATAAAACCACAACATCTGCAAACAATCAAAAAAGAAAGAAAAAAGGGGCAATGGTTTTTTAGGGTTTTTTCTTTCCTTATTTATTTTTTTTGTAATATGAAGGATCGAAGTTTTATCACATCTAACAGTCCAACAATGAAGTGGAGATAAGTGGAAAATTAATTGCAAGGTGTTGAGGTATAAGAGAAGGTTTTTTTATACATATATTTCAGCTATGGATATTTCACGGCATGTAGTATTATGTAAGTAGGGATGCATTGGGTAATTTATGGTGATCATCAAATTGCTAGCTTACTTTACATGCTGTTATGTATAGTAGGATGTAGTGGTCACGGCCGTATCTGGGGGGTGGGTTTAAGGGTATTGACCCCCCCCCCAAGATTTTTGTCTGACTCATAGAAACGTAACAAAAATGAATATAAACAAATTTGTTTATGTATTTTTTTTTTAGTTTTAGGTAAGCCCCCCCCCCCCCGAAAAAATCCTGGATACGGCCCTGGGGGCAGTAATTAAAAATTGATATCTTAATTCTTAATTTTTTTTATGATATTCCAAAGTGCTGATTCAAAGATTTGTATACTTGGAAACTACAAGAAAAGTGAACTCAGTTTTTTTTTCTAATATTGAAGCTGCTCAACCAAAGGTCTTTCAACCCGTAAATTTTCATACGAGTATCTTGCAAATTGAAGAGTATCCCGTAAGTTTAAAATGAAAGTTTTGGAAAACACCTATCTTTGCTTGTATATTCCAAGTGTGCAACATTTTACAGGGGTGAAATTTTAATTTTAGGTTTAATTTCCCGTTGCCCAACGAAGATTGATTTTGCGCGTTCAACCTAAAGATAAAAGCTTGAGAATCAGAGAGATTTTGTAACAATCTAATGCGTTACCTAAATTACTCCTTGTTTGCGTGACTTGTAGAGTTCTTGGCCTGGAAAGTGGGCTCCCCATAAAGTTACGTCAGGGAGGAACCATCGGCCCCATGTCCAGAAATTTTGAAGATCTCTTTGAGATTTCTTGATTTTAGTTCTTCTGAATCCCCCCCCCTCTCCAATCGATTCATGTGCGTGTGCCTGATAAAAAGCGCAGTTCATATTTCTTTTTTAAAATCAGAGGCAACACTCTAGCGTTGGGCATAGTAAAATACCATGAGGCTTCAATGCATTATTTATTTTACTATTTTTTTCCGTAGCTACTTCATATGGGAAGGATGGTCGTAGAAACTTTAGAGATAACTTATACGATTGAATGTCGAAAGTTCTAGTGCCCTTTTCAAGAGTTAAAAATGACCGGAGGGCAACTAGCCCCTCTCCTACGTCCTCTTTTGCTTCCCTCCCCCAAAAGACATCTGATCAAAATTTTGAAATATATTTTGTTCAAAATATTCTAAAAGTCAAATAACTATGTTTCTGGGGATGGTATAACCACCCAAAGCCCCTGGAGAAAAGGCTTTGAGTTATGCAACTTGCCCTTTGTTAGTATATAAGGTTCGAAATTGAGAAAAGGGGACACATTTGATTACAGGTCTCCAAAAAGGCTGAGATTTTTATAATACAAATTTCATTAAAATTTGGAGGGAGGTGACTAACATAATAAAAACACACTAGGAACGAGCTGGACTCTCAGTCGAGCATACCCATATTGTACTTGTATTTAGTTTGTAAGTAAAATAACCTGAACTGTGTGCACGATGGTTGTCAAAAGGGCGTATCAGCAATATCTGATAAACGGCTGAGGATAATAAGTCGAAACTTTCAGTGTATGCTGAGAAGGATGCTAAGAGTGATCGGAGGGCAATCAGCTTCCTTGCCCTTCTTAGATTCTGCCTCATCTCAATGCTGAGTGAAATTTTGAAAAGCTATTTTGTTCAAGATAGTTAAAATGTCTTATAACTATGATTCTTGGGATGCCATTCCTCCCGTAGCCCCTGGGGCAAGGATTTAAATTACGTAATTTATCCATTGTTTTCATGCGGGATTTATCATTGGAAAAGGGGGAATGTTTGATCCTGGGTCTGTCTGAAAAGGCTAAGTATATTAAGTAAAACTTAGGGGAATATTGAAGGGGTTGCTGAAGAGCGATCGGATGGTAACCAGCCCCCTTGCCCTTTTTAAATGTCCCATCTCCACAACATGGATCGGAATTTTGGAAAAGTTATTTTGTTTGAAAAGGTCTAGTAAATTTTCCTCCGATGATGCCATGCTCCCCACAGCCTCGGGGCGATGATTGTAAATTACTCAATTTGCCCATTGTTTACATGCAGGATTTATCATTAGGAAAGGGGAGAATATTTGATCCTCGGTGTGTCTGAAAGGCTAAGGGGGTACTTGTATGATCTAGGCCCTATCTAATATTCTTCTAATGTGTTTTTCTGACACTCAATCCTAATGCAATATACCTAATTATGATAAAATATAATACGTTAGAAACAAATTTAGTCTATATATTTGCACATTCGGGGGGGGGGGGTAAAGTATAGCGAGTCTGCATGCCTAATGTGTTAGGTACAATTATTATGCATATTATGCGCTAATAATTTTTTTTCTAACCTCACACTGTCCAATGCTTTACCCCCACCACCTCCCTTAATGTGCAAATATATAACCCAAATTATATATTTTCCATCGATTCCGTCACTTCTCTTTGTCTTGTCTCACGCTAAGGTGAATGAAACTAACAAAAAAAAAAAAAAAAAGATTCTGCAATGCGTTCATGAATGAACAACTAGAGCCGTAAGGCGTAGATCATACAAGTACCACTAAGGGTGCTAGGGAGGAACTTCCAGAAATGTTGAGGGGTATGCTGAACTTGATCAAAATACACTATATGCGTCCAGATTATCAAAAAGGTGTATGTGCAATATCTAAGGAACGACTAAGGGTATTAACTTAAAACTCGGGCCCACTACTATTGCTACTATTACTGAAACTACTTGCGACTGGGACTGTGACTGCTTCTACTTGCGACTATTTTCAGAAAATCATGACCTAGATAGCGACGAAGACCACACTGCCTTTCCATCATAACAAAAAATAACAAGTAGAACAATAGGGAATTTTTAGCATAAGACAGTGGAATTCCAAACTTTAAATGAATATTTCGGCTTTGTGTCCAAGGGCCATCCTCAGCAAAGCACAAATAAAAATATAAAGGAAAAACTTATATTAAAATACGACCATTAAAACTGAAAAAAAAAATTAAACAGCACTAGCACCCTTACTTCAACGAAGTTCAACCAGACTGATAGATAATGTGAGGTGAGTCATTACTAGTCATTACTAATGAGTGAGGATTTTTTAAAGTATTGTGTGGCTGTTTTTTTTATTGGTCGTATTTTAATGTAAGTTTCTCTTTTATATTTTCATTTGTGCCATGGCAAGGACGGCACTTGGACATAGGGTCGAAATACTCCTTTAAAGTTTTGAATTCCACTGTTATACTGAAAAAAATCCCCTATAGTTCTACTTGTTATTTTTTGTTTAAAATGTTGAGGGGGATAAACAAAATAAATTCACACTGTGTGCATGCTGGCTGTTAGAAGGGTGCAATAGCAATATCTTAGGAACGGCTGAGGGTACTAAGTTGAAACTTTCAGGGCATGTTGAGGTGGATGTTGGAAAGTATTGGAGGATATAGGCCCCCTCCTTCGTTCTTTTTAGATGCCCCCTTTATACTGATCAAAGTTTTACGATATCCGCTTTGTTCAAAATAATCAAAAAATTTAACAACTATGCCTCCGCGGACGTCATGCCCCCCTACAGTCTCAGGGGAAAAGGTTTTAAGCTATGCAATTGGTTCATTGTTTACAGTAAGGATTTATCATTATAAAGTGGGGAGAATGTTTAATCCTGGGTGTTTCTGAAAAGACTAAGGGTAGTAAGGTGGAACTTCGTCGAATGTTGAGGAGAATGTTGAACGAAATCAAAAGATATATTCTGCATTCCTTTTATCAAAAGGGCATATCTGAGATTTCTTAGGAATGGCTAATGGTATTTGTTTGAAACTATCAGGGTCACTATCACTGCGACTGTGAGTACTTGAGAATGCGAATGCAAATATTTAAGATAAGTTAATTTTTGCCTGCTTACAAACATGTAATAACAAGCGGAGTAAATAAATGAAAAAAGAGAAAATAGAAAAATTCAACGTTTAAATGATAGAAATACAAAGCACATAACAACTCAAGAGCAGATAGATACTCTAAACAAGCCTCGTATTTACTAAATGGCAAAAACTGAAAAAAATGATTTAGGTTTCTCTTGAACATCTCACAACCTAGAAAGCTACCAACAGAAAAAGGATCGGGATCTGAATATTTTTGGCAAAACATGACTGTTCTTAAAATACAGCGGAAAACTTAACAGAAACTTCAAATAATGGTAAAACCCTGATCAGACCTTGAATTGTTCCCTCTTTGATGAGGAATGTCATCGGGGCGAGATATTTAGCGCGTGTGGGATAGCCATGGCGGAATACAGTTTAGAATGTAGACGCTTCTTATAACTATACTTGAGCGCAGCAAGTTTAGCGTAGTTCGAGCGGAAAACAGCTACAGCGTGGTTCAGTGAGTACCTTCGAGTACTTGGCTTATCTTGGACATAAACAAGGCCAATGTATTTCAGCGAAGTGAACTGTTTTTTTGTTTTTTTTTGCTGTACCGGCAACAACAACAGATAAAGAAACAGTAACTTTTCCGTGAATATTTTAAACAAGGAATTCAGTTTTTACAGTGTTTACTGTAAGCCCCAAATAAATATAACCCGAGATCAATGAATCCCGGTTAACCTGCAACGCCGATAGACTAGAACTAATCAATACAACATTATCAGTGTAGCAAATACATAAATTCGCAATACATAATTATGCAGGGTTTTCTGACGCCTTAGCTTTAGAAAAACACACTTTAAAAGGCAGTGAACAAACCCACAGTGTAAAAGTTCACGGAAAGATGATTGTCTATTGTCTGAAACACATTTACGTGTAAATTTAGGAAGAATCAGGCAATTTTAAAATCTTACTTAGGACACTAGGAATTGTAATAGGGCGATAACTACTGCACAAGTTAGCATTTTGTCTTTTTTCTGGATATTCGTCATAACCCCGGAATCAAGTAAGGTTGGCACTTGACATGTATCAATATACATCTGATATAACAGTGTGAGATGTACAATCGATAAAGCATTGATATTTTGGAAATGATGTGGTGTTAATAGTCCCCGAAGTCGCGCCACGCCGACATGACGGCGGCGAATGTGTGATTTATTATCGGCGGCGCGCCAATTTTTCTGATTAAAAATAATAATAAAAATTCCACTTCACCAAGCACGTTCACCCTCAACTTGATTTTAATAAGGATTTTCAAATGGTTGAATAAAAACATACAAGAACAATATGACAAAACAGGAATTTGTTGGGCCGTGCGGAAAGTGTTTATGTTCACCGTCGATCAGACCAAGTAGAATTCTCATTTTTAGCCACTAGACCCTGGGAAACCTATGTTGTGTTTATGTTTAACATCGCATTGTTCCTATAAAATCCCGTGTTTAGTCATTTTCTTCTTGTTAATGATTTGGGCTAATGTGTGTATAACTTTCAAATTTTGAAGTTCAAACATCTCCTGTTCATAAAATACATACGAAAAGGAAGTGAAAAAAAAAAACAACAAATAACAACATAAAAAAAACACTGTATACAAGTCAGATACCATTGCTTAACAACACAAAAATTTTAAATCAGCGGTTACATCACTTCAGTTACAGTTGATGTAACAAAAGTGAGTTTGTTCACTCTGCTTGGAGCCATTGATCTTTTTGCTGTCACTATCAGTCCTGTCGTGCTAAAAAGCTGTTTAGCTGGGGCACTTGTGGCTGGTACAGCCAGAACTTGATGAGCGTAAACTGCCACTCGTGGGATCTGATACTAGTATTGGACCTTGGGGTCCCACAGAATGCCGCAAATGGGATTCTTCTTTGTATCTACTGAAATAAGTTGTTTTTATAAGGGAGAACTAACCTGCACCTTTTCTATAGGGCCCCTGCGCCCTACACTACAGGGGAAACTAAACTCCATCTTTACCCTCTTTTCTTATCAACACGGAATAGCCCTACAAAATTCTTTCCTGAAAGAAGTGGTCAAGTTATAAAGTTTCAAGTCAAACTTTAAGGCTACTTCAACTTCAGTGTTTTCTGCTCACCGTGCAAAAAAAAGCTCTAGCTCTAGCTCTTTTCCCGATTAATTAAAAAAAACTTTTTCCTCAAAATAAGTTTTTCAAAGAAAAGTAAAGAACTCCATTAGCCAAAAAATGAGCAAAAATAAAATCATATAATCTACCAGGCACGAAACTACCACGTATCATAATCTATAAGTAAATGAAACCTGAAACGAACAGAAATCAGAATTAATTATTAAGTTAAGCTGAAAACGAGCAGAAATTAACATAAGTTGGGCTCAAAACCCCTATGCCTTCCCAATACCAGAACATAATTTGCACTGAACTGAAAAAATATAAATGTTTTTAATTTTATAAATTTAATAAACCGAATAATATTAACATTTTGATTACTAGATATCTGTACATGTATATTAAACTGACAATGCACATTCATTTGTATTTTTTTCAGTAAATTGCAAAATTTGTTTTGGCCTTGGGAAGGCATAGAGGTTTTGAGCCCAACTTATGTTAATTTCTGCTCGTTTTGAGTTTGACTCGGTTATTTATTGTAATTTCTGTTCGTTTTAGGTTTCATTTATTTATCGATGCTGATTTGTGGTAGTTTCACGATTGGTAGATTATTTGATTTTATTTTTGCTCATTTTTTGTTAAATGGAGTTCTTTACTTTTCGTTGAAAAATTTTTTTTGTGGAAAAAGGTTTTTTAATTAATTTCTGTTCGTTTTATATTGACATAGTCTTTTCAGGGAAAGAGAAAATAATATTTTAAATCTTTTTGTTTTTTAAGAATTTATAGTTTGGCCTGTTATTTATATGCTGGAAAAAAATTTTCAGCAACTTTTAACAACCTAGGCCCTTTTAAAAATCTGGACACAAATGTTAGTGTTTAATTTAGTTTTATATCTCTTCTTGTTGACCTTAAATATAAAACTTGATATCATTCGCCAAAAAAATCTTTTTACTTTCTGTCAAAGGTTGCAAAAGCTTACACTCTTTTGATTTGTTTCAATTGTAAGAGCAGCAACAGGCCTAAAAGTCAGAAAATAATACACTCGAACATCCCAAGAACAGTCTTTATTGAGATACTTCTGAGATGGCTTATTGAGAATTACCATTAACACAGTGCATTTTGATTTAATCTTAAGGCAACATTTAATTTTTAAAAATAAAGGCAAATGGGAGGGTGGGCGTGGGAGGGCGATTAGTTTCCCTCCAATTACTTCCGACTATTAAAAAGGGCACTAGCCCTTTCAACTTCCAATTGAATGACCCCCTTTTGAAGTTTCTACAACATCGCTTTCTATAAAAACGTTATATGCCCCCAGGGCATAACTTACAACCCTTGCCCCGAGGGCTCTGGGGGTGGAGGGGCTGTCATTATTAAAGACCTTATTTTCAAAACTTTCAACTACGTTGAATAAAATGACTATCACAAAATTTGATTGGATGTGTTTGGGGAAAAGGTTAGTGTGAGAGGGGGGTTAGTTGCCCTCAAAATCATTTTCGAGACTATTAAAATCATTTTCGAGACTATTTGAATTCCCAATCAAATGAGCCCTTTTTCAAGTTTCTACGACAAAGATTCCAATAAAAACTTATATGCCCCACAGGGCATAACTTATCACCCTTGCACCGAAGACTGTGAGGGGAGTGTCCAGCTCAAAGCTATAATTTCCTGAACTTGCGTGGAACAAAATGACTATCTCAAAATTTTGATTTTGTTGCCTTCCAATCACTTTCGACTATTAAAAAGGGCACTAGCCATTTCAATTTCCAATTGAACAAGCCCCCTTTCAAGTTTCTACGACAACGTGTTCTATAAAAACCTTATATGCCCCCACGGAATAACTTACAACCCTTGCCCTGAGGGTTGTGAGGGAGTGTCCGCCTCAAAAACACAATTTCTATCTGGAAATCAACTACGCTGAACAAAATGGTTATCTCAAAATTTTGATTGGGTGGGTTTCGGGAAATGTTGGGGGTGGAAGGGGTGTTAGTTGCCTTCCAATCACTTTCGACTATTAAAAAGGGCACAAGCTACTCGAATTTCCAATTGAATGAGCCCTTTCCGAAGTTTCTACGACAACGTCATCGATACGAAGTGCCCTGGTCTAAAGGAAAAAAAATAGTACATTGTTCCAACATAGTTTTTATATGCCCCCAGGGCACAGCTTACAACCCTTGCCCTTTGGGTTGTGGGGGAGTGACCTCCTCAGAACATATTTTCTATCTGGAAATCAACTAAACAGAAAAAAATGACTATCTTAAAATTTTTATCGCATGTGTTTCGGAAAATGGTGGGTGTGAGGGGGGTGTTGGTTGCCCTGCAATCACTGTCGACTATAAAAAAGGGCACAAGCCACTCCAATTTCCAATTGATTGAGCCCTTTTCGAAGTTTCTACGACAACTTCTTCAATACGAAGTGCCCTGATCTAAAGGGAAAAAAAAGAAATAATACGTTGTGCCAACATCGTTCTTATATGCCCCGTGGGCATAACTTTAAACCCTTGCCCTGAGGGTTGTGGGGGAGTAACCTCCTCAAAAACATATTTTCTATCTGGAAATCAATTACGCTGAACAAAATGGCTATCTCCAAATTTTGATTGGATGTGTTTGGCGAAAAGGTGGGTGTGGGAGGGGTGTTAGTTACCCTCCAACCCCTTTTGGTTAACAACAAGGGCACGAGCTCCTCCTATTTTCATTTGAATGTGCCCTTTTCGAAGTTTCTACGAAAACTCCTCCAATGCGCAGTTCCCTCGTCTGGAAAAAAAATAATACATCGTGGCCAAAGCGCCTTGTACTTAGGCAACCCTATCGTGCTGAATATGATAACATCCTGAATTGCCCAATGCTCTTTTACCTACCTCTTTCATCCGAAAAGTCAGAAAGAAAAATGAACCGAATTTCAAAGTGGAGGGTAGAATCTTTGTTTCAAGAAAAATTTCTTTTTCTTCTTCCTACGAACCGATATACATGGCGAGCCGAAGGTGACAGTATTTATTCTTAAGAAACATATTAGCTGGGATGACGGTTGAAGCCCGGAGGTCAATATCGATAAGAAAAAAAGAGAGAGAAAATTAAAAAAAACGGCGGCGTATTAGTGACGCCGCCGCCGATAGAATTAGCGGCGGCGTCAGCGCGCGGATGCAAGCTCGGCTGCGCGCCACTGACTTTTCGGCGCGGCTTCGGGGTCTAGGTGCTATGCTGTTAAGACTGGGTACTTTACCAAGTTTAAGGACCCGAATCACGCGCTTGATATCACACGTGTTTGCGCAACAGTGGGTCTAGCCTAGCTCTTAACTTAGCATCACTTTATCTTTCTACATTTAAATCACGAGAATAAAACACCGGAGTAGTAGAGGAACCACTGATCTTCAGAAATGCCAACACCCGACTTGCTACAACCGCTCCGCCTGTTTCTACATTTTTTCCAAATAAGGTTTGGATTCTTGGGGGCCTCGGTGGAAGAACGCTCTGTATCACTTGCTTTGGGGTCATTGACATGTTCAGTATAATCTTTCTATGTTTCTATAAGCCTGAAAAACAATCCTGACTCTTGGTTTATCACAGTCGCCCTAAATACGATACCACAGCTTGGAATGTCTTTTGGCTGTGCCTGTACGGGAATCCTGACTCTAATTAAACCCATGAATACCGTGTTTTGGAAACTGGGATGGAAGCTTTCTCCCTATACTTCATAGCCTGTACTATTTCAGCAGCATAAATATCAAGACTAGTGCTATCGTCATGATACCATGAAGTAAAAGCTGGAACGGAGCTTTTTCATTCTGCTTATTATCACGCCATATGTGTAACGATAAAGACTGCGTGTATAGCGAAGATTTGTGACTGCGATTATGACTACTTGTGACTGCAATCAACTGTGACTACTTATGAATTCCGCTACAACTACTTGTGAATGGGACTTCGATTACTTGTAACTGCAACTACTTGCGACTGTGACAATGAGTTTGACCGTCACTACCCGTATCTGCGACTGGAATTACTTTTGACTTTGACCACCTGTAACTGTGACTACTTGCGACTACGACTATTTGTGACTGCGACTAAGGCTTCTAGCGATAGCAACTATAACTGTTTGTGACTACGACAACTTGTGACAGAAACTACTTGTGACCGTGACAACTTGTGACCGTGACTACGAACGACTATGACAACTTTTGACTGCGATTACGTGAGACTGCTACTGTGGCTACTTGCGACTGTGACTGCTTGTAACTGCGACTGAGATTATTTTTGACTGTCCTTCAAATGTGACAACTTGTGACTGCGACTGCTACTACTAGTAATGCTATTGTTACTGTGACTGCAAATAGTACTGCTACTTCTACTACTAGAATTATTGGACTAAATTAAAAGAGTTTAAGTACATCCTGCTTGTCAAAATGGTATAGTGCATCCAGGTTGTCAAAAGGGCTTGTCTGCTATGTGTCATGAATTACTAAGGCTATTTAGATGAAAATTTCAGAGAAAGCTAAGGGGAATGTTTCACCAAAGTAAAAGACGGTAAGTGCATCTAAGTTACCAAAAATGCTGTGAAGCGGCCAGTCTGTCAAAACGGCATGTCTTCAATATTTTAAAAACAGTTAAGGAAGAACATTAAGTTGAAGCTTTCAGAGAATGTTGAGGGAATGAGAGAATGTACTGAACTTGGAAACACTATATGCATCCCGGTTGTCAATTGGCGATGGTACAATATCTCGGGAATGACTAAGATTATTGAGTTGATACTTTCAGGAAATGCCGATTGGGATGTTGAGCTGAAGCGAAAGACACCGTAAGCATCAAAGTTTTCAAAATGTCATGTCTACAATATCTCAGGAACAGTTTAAGTTGAAAATTTTAGAGATCGTTGAGGGACCTGTTGAATTCAATCAAAATATAACTATGTACATTCTGGTTGTCAAAAGGACGTATCTGTAGTTGAAATTGTCAGGAATGTTGAGAAGACTGTTGAAGTATATTAAGTTTGAGCTTCCAGGGAGTGTTGAGAGAGTTTTGTTAGACTAACCAAAAAACTCAACATGCACCCAGGTTATCAAAAAGGCTTATATGCAATATCGTTGCATCCGTGGGAGGGGGCAACTGTCCACCTAGGTTTTTCGTCCCTCTTCCCCCAGAATTACAAAATACCTTTTTTTGCCATTTTCGTTGAAAAATAACCTTTTTATATTTTCACTAAAAGTGAAAATATAAATTGTTACTTTTGGAAAACAATTTTGCCGCCCCTCCCCTACATTTTTGTGAACTAACGCCCGTATAACGCCGTATCTATTGAGCATACAAATAACAAAAGGTAAAAACACGAAGAATTATTTTAAGACAAAGAAATTTTTTTCTAAATGAAAATTTCGGCTTTTATATTCGAGGATAATGTCGAATATAAAGATTGCAGAGACTGCCATAGATGAATAAATAAATCCGAATAAATAAATAAAATTGAATAATGAAACGAACAAAAATTAGCGCAAACAGAAGATTGGCCATTAACCCCCTGCCCTCCTCTGACCGTAAAAGTTATAAAGCCTATTTCGTCGTTGGCGCCTTACTGAAAACAAAATATATTATAAAAAATGTTTTAGATTTAGAAAAAAAAAGGTTTAATAACATATTGAATTGCTTAGATTTCCAGGAATAAACACCATTATGTATAATAAATGTTTCGTTTATTTGCATTGATTCCTTCCATTCATCTTGATGATTATAGTAATTGGTTTTTATTTTTCGTCGATGTTTTCAAAGATTTAAGCTCACTGTTCATATCACTCACTCACTTTACATATAGTTTTCAATAAACCGCAAATGACGCGATAGGCTTTATGATTTTCACGCTTAGGGGAGGGGGAAAGGGACAATAGCCAATCTCCAAGTTTGACACGTGGATTCAATTTAATTTTTACTTGTTTGATATGATTTTTTTTTTAGTTTCTGCTCGTTTTGGATTCTTTGAGAGTAATTTCTAGTGGTTTTAGGTTTGAATTATAATAGGACTCTATTTCTGTCCGTTTTAAGTTTAATATGGCTCTTTACTTTTCTTTCAAAAACTTCTTTTCAGAGAGTCTTTTTAAAATTAATAATTAAAAGAATGATAGGTTGCTTTCTTAATGACAAAGGTAGTTTGTTACCAAAATTTAAAAGAGACTGCAAAAGGATAGTAATCAGCCCACACAAAAGGCGTTGTGGGAATTATAGAAATGATTTGAATTCTATAGGCTAAAAGCACGAGGATATGCTGCCCCCTTTTTTTCGTTGTTCTTTTTTTACTTTTTAGCGCCAGGCGCAGTCTGTCCTCTGTGACTAACTTAGTTTGGCCCTAGGATGGATGGATGATAGACTATCTATCAACAAGTGAAAATTACATCATTTTTATACAATGCTGAAAAAGGCTTATACCAGCTTTGCCTCTCACTCAGACTATCTGTCTTGGCTTTTTCTTTAATTGGCCATGGATTGATAGCAATTTGATTTTAATTAAAAAATCAACGGACTCGGTTTCCTATTGAGTTGATTTTGAATTTGCTACATTCGGTTGTATTTGCTACATCCGGTTGTTTTGTTTGCTGTTTATACTAACCAGCCATTTTAAACATATGCTATTGAAATGAAGAAAAAATAATGGACCTAGAACAGACAATTATGGAACTTCAGATTAAATTACAGTAGAATATCTTACTAAAAGATTGTAAAAATAGCCGTAATGATTTGTGTGACTATTTAACGACGTACATTTAAGCCCTTTATTCCTATGCAGTTTCGAATGAAGACTACTTGTTAGATTTAGAAAATCAGTTCATAACTTTATCATTCAATTGTTTTCTTTGTTTTTCTTATTTTTTCTTTGTATTTCTAAATTCACAGGAAACAGGATAGCTTGTTAGGAGTGGGATTATGAGCATAAAAAATTAAGGAATCAACTTAGTATGCCAAAAATGAGCCATTGTTGACCTGTGTTGCATGCAAAGGCATAATTATTCGCAGGGCATCTTTTAGGCTAATTACTGAGAGTTTCACTCAGCTAACTCATCTAGCCTAGTCCTACTTTCAATAACATTCTATCTTAGCAGCTCCGCTGAAGGAAAACTGTTAATGAGATGAAACTAGTACCATTAGATTCCTCATTATTTTTTTCACTCATATTATAGACTCATGGGGTAGAGGGTAGCTTGTTAGTAGTGAGTTTATTAGCATAGAAAATTAAGGAACCAATTTAGTTTGCCAAAAATGAGCCATTGTTGACCTGTGTTGCATGGAAAGGCATAATTCTTCTCAGGGCATCATTTAGTCTAATTACTGAGAGTTCCATTCAGCTAACTCAACTAGCCTAGTCCTACTTTCTATAACATTCTATCTTAGCGGCTCAGCTGAAGGAAACCTGTTAATGAGATTAAATTAGAACCATTAGATTCCTTATTATTTGCTCTTTCAAATTAACATATTCGTGTTTTTTACAATGTCTAATGCAGTTTCGAATGAATACTCCTAACAGATTTAGCAAATCAGTTCATACCTTCTTTTGTTCAGTTTATTGCTTTATTTATCTTTTTTCCTCTTATTACCATTTTTCTCTTTTAGAATTGGAACGAGCTAGAGTTTGCACCTGTAAGATTGGCTGCTTTTTTGATATTTTTTTGTGTTGATTTGGGTGTTGCTGTCTACACTAGATATACCCTACCACCTGGTGCTACAAAGGTAAGACTGATTTTTTTTAGGGGGGGGGGGGCATAAAACTTAGCAGTGTAAATTCTATTAATGTATAATAAATGATTAATTTGCATTAATCATTTGACCTTGATTATCATATAGACCTTGCCCGCAATGCTTACTAAAATTTAATTAATATTATTTAAAATTATTGGAGGAAGTGAATGAGCTCCGTGCTTCACTAAAGGGTTTATGTTTAGGTAGCTATTAAGCGTGAGTAAAGTAAGGAATTGTTTTTTTAAGGAATTGGGGGGGGGGGGTGCGAATGTTAGGGACTGCTTAAGAGTGAAGCAGTGTGAATTTTTTTCTTGCTGATAGAGTTTTTGAGTGAGCTTGGTTGTAAAGATATAGATTACATTGAATCTCTATATTGGGTTGTTTGGTTAAGAGGAGTGAAGGCATATTGTGACGTGGAAGGAAAATATATTTAATGTGCTGTATTTTTTGTCCATTTTTTGTAATAGGATATGTGACAAGCTTAAGCTTTTTTTCTTTTATGTCTGTTTAGCAATAATAAAAAAAGGGAAAAAATAACCTTTTATTGCAATATTTCGATTATCGTCAGTAGAAGGGTATCATTGGTGCTTTGATAGGTGTGTTATGTGGATCAAAAACTGCTTGTCACACTGAGAGTAAAGCGTTAACCCATGCCTTGCTCTCAAAATCTGAATCAGACTAGAATTAACTTTAGTTCGATTGACAGAGAGACAGGTTTAATTCAACATAACAGCATCGTTTTTTTTTTTTTTTTTTTTTTTTTTTTTTTTTTTTTTGCAACAAATGATCCTTATAATGTAACCAAAATAATCAACTTCTACTAAACAGCTCTGCAGAATCATTAGCATTTGAATCTAAATTCAAATTAAACTTTACATCTTAGTTTTTAAGTTTTTTGAAAGTAAACATATTTTGTTCTCAAACTTTTTTATTCATTTTCGATAAACAGCAAAGGTCAGGTGCGTTGCAGTGCCCAAAAGACTCTCCAAAAAGGACCCTTTTTTACAAGGGTCCTAAGCACTAACATTGTGGAAAATAAAAGTAAGAGTCAGGTTATTAGCTGGTTTAGTTTTGAACCAAGAGTTAAGCAGTGTTGTATCCTATCGCCGTTTATATGTATTACTGTGATTGACTTTGCCCTAAGGAAAATAACAATCAAATAGGAATCAAATAGCGAGGTAGAAATCTCCTATACTTGTATTATGCAGATGATTTGAATGTCCTAGATAAAATATTAGCAAAATGAATGATTTTTTTAGGTTTTGAGAATTAATGGTGCAAGAAAAGATTTGAGAGTTAATTTTAAGAAGACTAAGTCGTTTAAATTAGGAACAAATTAAGGTGTAGAGGTGATGTTGGTTAGAAGGAAAATCGATCAAGCTGATAGCTTCACTTGCCATGGTAGCATTATTAGTAAAGATGGTGGATGCAGTAAAGATGTAAAGAGATCATTCGTAAAAATAATATTACCAGGATTTTGAATTTGAAAATACTATATCGAAATATTAACTTCTCTTATATGCTTTAAATCTAACAAGTTTAAGAAAAAAATATCGTCTCTCATTTCTGATGCATTTTCAAGTTTTGATAGTCAATGTAAAAATATACGAAAGTAAATTTTTATGTAAAAAGTTTTCACTTCTGTTTTTTTGAAATACCTGTGGTGCTTTTATATGCGTTCAAAATGTATTATGATAAATAATTTTGCAATAACTTAAATAAAAACCAATTAAACGGTGCTAAATTATTTAAAGAGCAATTAAAGAGTGATAAAATAAAAAATCGAAAGGGATGAGTAGAAGTCATGAGGAAGAATTGAAAGGAAACTGGAACTTCGTGGGAGGTAGTAACGAAAGAAGTGTTGAAAAGATCTTGATGGATGTGAAGCCTGCGCAGCTATGGTGGCCTCAGGTGAATTGGTGCTGCACTGAGTTGTTAGTGCTAGTAGTAGTAAGTGCTTCAGATCTAATGGAAAAACAAGATGACAGTAGTGTTTCGACTTAGGTTTGTGTCGTTAGATTTATTGTTGTCGAGTAAAAAATGGCTTTTTCGTAATAAAAATCAGACATTGAAAGACAGAAAAAAACTTTTAGCTGGTCTTTTCTCCTTCATATTCTTACGTTCTGGTAAACCTTATTTTCATCACTGCATTCGACGATAGACCCCGTTTGGATTTTAATTATTCCCTTGTTGTATTGGAACACGATGTCATATTGAAAATCGTTTCCTACCGGTTGAAATGCTGTTTTTGTAGTTCATTGATCTTACCACAATCGCAAGAGTTGACAAGCCAAAAAAAAACTATAGACCCCGGCTCAAGGACAAAACAAAAACCATCCTTTTTGGCCTCAGGCAAGAATTATTTGTAGTTTTCTAGCACATGATACCATATTCATCAATCTAGCCAGAGTTCCATACCTCCCTTGAAAATGGAGAGGTTAGATCCATTTTTTAATAAACTGGAATCGGCAGTAGGCTATAGGAAAATAGTAGTGAAGCTTCGCCGTCTCTGTCATAGAGGGATGGGAGGGGCTGAAGGACTTCTTGGACGGGACTTCGGGGATAGGAAACAGGAAAAAGTTAACTTTTTTACCAAAATTTATCAATTTTGGAATCAGAAATTAAATTCTCCCTCTATACTCAGTGATGGTCCCCATCCCAGTCTAGCGTGGAGTATCCTATTTTTCTGTCTTGCTCTTTAAACTTAGCAAAACCTCAGTTTTCCCAAAATTTGGTAAATTTTATCTTGACACCCGGTCCTTGTGTATTCCCGAAAGCTATTTCTCAAGTGACTTTCGAATGATCCTATTGTTTACTCCCTGTTGATGTGTTTGTAAAATATATCTGATATATTACAGGTGGGTTATGCAGCTCATTTAGCTGGAGCTATTGCAGGACTTCTTGTTGGAATCAACGTTCTACGCAACGTTAGTATGGAACCATGGGAGAAATATTGCTGGTGGGTGTGCCTTTTCTTGTATTTCATCTTAATAGGAGCAGCTGTTGCATGGAATATTGCGTATGCAGATTATTTTCCACCTGAGGACACAGAACCGTTACAACCTGGTCATTGTAGGATCTATTGAATTTTTGCATGCTAATCTGGCGTCCTATGCGTTAAAGTTGTATCTCTGTGTTTTTTGGCCTAAATGCCAAAGGTCCCTCATTAGAAGTCGTAAAAAGACAGTTAAGTCTATATTGTTCTTTTTTTTCGTTTTTTTTTCCTTTTTGAAGCTTATTTTCTATCAGTAGCAAAGAGTATGAGAGATGAATAAAAGAGGGAAGTGTTCGTTATCACCTGAGACAAAAGAACAACAATACCCATTGCAACCTAGCCTCAGTAATCTCAATTGGTGGTGGAGTGGGGGGGGGCTGTAATTGTTAATGGAGTTAAGTAGCTTGAAATTTATCATAACCATTGAAGAAAACTTGTTGGACTTGATTAAATTTGCCTCAAAATCGGAAATTGAGCGGAACATTTATAAATGAATATTTTTGGAACTTGAATAGAAACTTTACATTCATAACGTATTAAGTCAAAATATGGATGGTAACTTGTTTTCGTAACTTTTTGACGCACCTCACCTCCCCCCATTCAAATTTTTTAAGTTCAAGCTTGCTAGTATGATAGAGCCTCGCACAAGGTTAACCTCTTGGGGGTGGTGGAATGGGAAGCTTATGAGAAGATTTTACCTGTACAGAAAAAAATTGTTAATAGGAATTTGCCAAAACTTTCAGAAACACCTGTCATTGAAATTCACAGTTTGATAAATTAGTTGTTTTTTTCTCTAATTCTACTGGGTAAAGTTGCACTGCTAGTTTTGAATGTTTTTTTAATAGGTTTTCAATTTGGGTGTGGGCGTCCCCCCTCTGTAAAATTACCGCCCAGCAAATCCCCCCGTCTTCCGGTGGAAAATCCTCCTCCGGAGAACTCCTCCCCATTTTCCTCAAACGTGTCCGATCAACATTTTGAGATAGCCATTTTATTCAAAATAGTCCAAAGGTCAAATAACCATGGCTTTGGATTTAACAAACCCCTTTCCAGCACCCGGGATAAGGGCCGTAAGCTATTGAAGCTGCCCATTGTTCAGATATAAGGTTTTTATGGGAAGGGTGGTCTTATAAACCTTGGAGGGGGCATATGTCTTAAATGGTCGATTTTATTACCAAAACATCCTTATATCGAGGAAAGAAATTGATATTTAATCTCTCTTGATTTCCGGGAATATTTCTGGTCTTTGCTGTTATTATGAATGCAAAGAGTGGCTTTAAACCTCAAAAGTAGCAGAATTTGTTCTGTATAGGAGGGGTGCTGCCCATTCTTCATCCCCAACCTTCTCCTCTTGGTCGTAGAAACTTCGGAGGATGCTCCTTCGATCGGAAATTAAGAGTTCTAGTCATTTTTTAGAAGTCGAAAGGGATTGAAGACCAACCAGCCCCTGTTTTAAAACTGGTTTTGATATCTGGTCCCTTTGTTACCCCTTAGGACATCTGATCGACATTTTGAGGTACCTATTTTGTACTTTCTCTGTATTTGCTCAATTGTGCGCGTGGGATAATTTTCCGTTGGGGTGGGGGTATTTTCCACGGAGGGAATTTTATGGGGGGCACTGGGTTCCATTCAGTTTATGTCAAAGTGCCGTAAATTTCTCTCTTACCACTTTCCCATACTTTTTGCAACAATATAGCAGCACTCTTGTCGATAACAATCAATTATTTCTTAAATTGATTATTAGTCAATTCATGCTCTGTTACATAATTTTCAATTTGGAACGCTTGAAAATATTTTATACATTAATTTTGTGAATCAGTTCAGTTCATGCGCCAGGATTTAAAAAAATGGTAATATCATAACAGAGCCGAAATAAGATTTGTTTTTCGATATTATAAGTCCTAAGTGGGTTGGATGGAATGGTTCTCTGAAATATTCCTGACCAAACTTAAGAGTTCCTTAAAATCCAGCCTTTAAAACCTAGGAGGGGTACTTTGGCGCATATTACCAGGCCGGTCGACCCTGTCCGGTTTCTGAACACCGTTGCTAAATGATAGCAAATCACGAATTTAAATTAATCCAGAATGGAAAGGATTGAACTGAAGGATTTGGGAATGTAATTGAATGTACAAAAGAGGTTTTAGCAACCATTTGAAGTTTGGATCTCCAAAAACGCACAAAATTCCCCAGTGAAATTATGTTACAATCAGTGCCTTATTCACTCTTTTATCGTAGTTTCTCAGAAAGCACATAGTGATGTTGCAGGGGGACAATCGCTTGAAATTTACCGTCCTTTGTTATAATTGAACTTCACGGTCATGTCCTCCTGATTTCTTTATAAACTTTTTAAATAAGAATAATAACAATTATTTTTGTTCCAACAATTTAGATATTCAGTTGACTCCAAGTGCAATTAAACTCTATTGGATAAATATCTAGAAGTCCCAAAAAATTTTAATTGTTATCCAGTTATAATCAGATCCAGTACTACCATACAAAGCTTGACCAGGGGACTATATCCACTTAAGTTTTTCATCTTGATTTTTCACCTTTATATCTGTAAATTTCTACCTCATTTAAAAAGCACTTTAAGAGAACAGCGTGGCAAATCTTTTTGGAATATTTGAATTCCTTCAGTATATCTCTAGGTTTTGGTAAAAAGCTGTCAAAATAACATAAGCTAGATCATACAGTAGAGAAATTTTTCTGTTAAAAACCAACTGTCGAACCTGGTTTTCAAATAGGCAATTTAAGAGGTAATTTGGGTCTTAGTTAAATTTTATCGTTCAGAAATTATTTAGTGATTTTTTAATTCTGAATCAGATGTTTCAGATTTGAATTTCAACCGTATTCTGATGTAAAAAGGATTCTGCTATTTCGATCATCATCGCAAGTAATGCATAATGGCTTTGCAATGTTCAAACTCAGCTTTCTAAAACTACAGTGAAAGAGCTGTTGCGCAATATTTACAACTGTAAAACATGCAAAGGTGCAAATAGGTTCAACCCATTAGGAGCAATGGGCTATAACATAAATTTTCCTTAGGATTAGGGTAAAAGATAATGCACTATAGCGTTTAGTAATTTTTCTACCAGCCTTCAAGCTAAAATTGAGAAATATTTTTTGTTTCCATTAGCCCTCCTCTTCCTGTTTGTAAATATGCTACATTTTTAGGAAAAATTTTGCTTCTTTTTATTGAAATTTTAGTGCTAGACTTTGGTTTAGTTTATGTAGGGCAGTGGTTCTCAAACTGTGGTATGCGTACCTCTTGGGAGTATGCAAACAATTTTAGGGGGTAGGCGGCCGGCCAACCAAAAATAAAACAACCCTTTAACTCTAGGACAGGCAATTTTATTTATATTAAATTTTAGGTAAATTAACTGAGAAGGGATACCTAAAATGTTTTGCGGGTAAAAAGGGGTACAGGGTCTAAATAAGTTTGAGAACCACTGGTTTAGTGTATAAATAGAGTTTTATAAGCTATAGTCACCTCTTTTATAGTGGATGTTTTTTTTTTTATTCCCGGCTCTCTTTTGGTTTTGGTACAAGTTTGTTATGTGATTTTTCTTTTATAGTCTTGCAGCTTTGGAGTTCAAAATTTCTATTTTGATGCATATTTTTTAAATTTCTACCTCCAATTCGGTGAATCATAAATAATGTGTTATAATATATTAATTATTTGTATTTGGTCTATGACCAAAAAGGATTGTATTTTAGGCCTAGAAGCCAGGATTTGCAGATGCATACCAGAGATCTCGCAAGTAATCTTAGGTTTAAGGGTACCTTTCTCTCATCTGCACAGGCATGAATATGACCTTTGAAAGTGAGAGGCTTGTCTTCTATTTGTAGAATAGTAAGAGTAATTTTATGGACAGTAAATATTATGTGGTAACCTACGGGCTACCGGTACTTGGAACTTTTTAATTTTACTTTTGACTTCAGATAGCTAGTTTTACAGCCTACTGTAATTCAAGAAGTATATAACGTTATAACGTCTCCACACTGAAGATTTTGTAAATTTTGTTACCCTGTGTATCCAGAGGGGGTCAGGGGGTTTTAACCCCCCCCCCCCCCTTCCGCTCCGAAATGTTCGTCTGACTCGTAAAAACGTAATAAATTAATATAAACAAATTTTTGATGCGTTTTTCAAATTTTTATTGTACGTCACCTCCAAAAAATTATTTTGTAAACCCCCCAGCCCTCGAAAAAAAAAAATCCTGGATACAAACCTGCTTGCATAGACAGCCCTACTTTCTAAATTTTAGTTACTGCAAAATAGATATCATCAATGGTCTATTCGCCAAAACCTCCCAAAACAAGCGTTCTTAATACTTAGCGTTTTACTGAGTATTTTAGCGAATCGTAATGCTTAGCGTTCTGGTAATAGGTATTTTTGTGTTTTATCGTAGCTCATGTGGTTTTATGTCAGTTCCCTATTTCTCATGGATATTATCTGCTGAACTCCAGGGTTCCAGAAAATCCTGACTGAGAAACTCTTATGTACAGTATAGTTCATATACTAGCAGAGCCAAGTCTCGATTAGTGAAATAAATAGTTTTGATTGGTTTTCTTCCTACATAAACGTTGTGTATAAGAACTTTTCTATATGTTTTTATGAGCTTTACTTAAAAGCGTTGTAAACCCGGTTCAATAAATCTAACTTTTAGTGCAGTCTAATAGTTCATTTCAACTTTAATTTCTTCAGAGTAAATGAAGTTAGGAAAAATATTGCACAGTTAAATATTTGTCCTTTATTTTACAGTAGGCCTTTTTTTTCTTTTTTTTTGTAGATGTACCACTTTGCTCTTGTGCATTCAGTTTAAATTTGTTTTAATTATTGCAAGTATAGCTAGTACCAAGGGCACCAACACACCACACATCCCTCCTCTCCTATAAGATTAAAATATTGCAAAATGTCGCAAAAAAAACCTTATTTTCTAAAATTTTGCTAACCTTTGCTTGCCTTGGGAAAAAGTAAAATCAGTATTCTTTGACAGCATAGATTTTATTTGTGTTGGATTTTAATTATGAAATGGGGTTTATGAATAATAAAAGCTATTTCTATAATCGAACCGCCCCTCCTGAAATTTCGAATCATTTAAAGTTGCTAAAGTTCCTATTAATAGCTTTTATAGTAGTTCAGAATATTCTTTATGGTCCTTCTACTTACTTTAAATGAAAAAATGTTCACACAGATGTGTGAACACATCTACATACTTTAGATTAGAAAATCAATTTGAAAATAAAACAAGCAATATTATTCTATCCCAAATAATTTTAATGCTAAAAATGGGTTTTTTACAGGAATATATTTCAAGGCTTGTCTTTTTGGGTCGATATAATCTAAAAAAAAAAAGGAAGACAAGTTGTACAGATAATGTAAGAAGTCACAAGGGAAACTTTAGTAATCTTGAATTTTCGCAAAGGAGAAAGGGTTTACAGGACGAAGACACCCCTCCCTGTTTTCGTGCCTGACAGTGCCTTGATAACTTCTTAATTTATTTTGAAAATTTAAACTAGCTTCCTTATTGTCATCAATTGGTGTCAACTATGATACATATTGACCGTCATACGCCAAAGGTCTCCAGTTTACAACGTCTCATTCTGTTGATTAAACTGTGTGTTTTGGGATTAGCTTCTTAATTAATACTTGTATAGTATTTCAAGTAATTAAGATTAATCCAATATCACCCAGTGAATGGCTTGGTTAAAATGTAATACTTTAAAAATGTATATATTTACTTAACTTAATATCAGGGTCCAGTTTTACGAGGATAAGAGCTGGTTGGAAGTCATCCATCCACGTTAAGCTGTGTTTTCACCCTAGATTTGTCCAAAGAAATTATGTTTTGTTTCCACCCTCCTCTTATCTATTATTTGTCGAATAGCTCCAGTTCAAATCTTTCTTGAGAACAGAATAAAGCTGGTTGGAGAAATCAACCTTTTTTTATGAGGAATGGGCTGTTAGGCTGAAGAGTATATGCCTCAAACATACCAGATGTAAATTTGATTAGCCCTATAAAAGAACTAGAGGAAACTGGTAAAGCAGATAATTTGATTCTTTTGATTTTACCATAGACCTGTCAGTGCTCTGGCAGAAAATTGGAAAGCATTTTGGCACTATCAGTCTAATTAGCTTTGAAAAAAATATCGTTAATCAAAATCCAATTGGGTTATAAATCCTTATTTTTGGGGTCTTTTCTTTCAAGCATAGAAAATATACAAAATCGTATATTTAGGGCTATATACAAGTAACCCACAAAGCGACTTGACACTAAAACCCAGAATAAACGAAAATTTGTCAGTCCATTTGAGTTCTAGATGGCTCAATTAATGGTTTGATCACTGATAAAGATGAACCTAGCTCTTTTTCTTTATTTCCGTCATTTTACTACCAGCGTACTATTAAAATTCATTCAGCTGCCATCATTTAAATTGTTTTCCCAAAAGAAGTGTAAAGACCGACTCATTTTTACTGTAACTACAACTGATTTTTTGTGCCTTAACTATCTTGTAACTACCATTATCACTCTTTTTATGTATTTTGCCCTTTATTTAAATATATTATTAACTAACATACTCTTTGTTTTCATCGATACCTACAAGCGGCAATAGAGTTAAGGTTATTTTACATCGATCGATTTATTTATGTATTATACCAATCAACTTATCGGAAAAAATTATCCATCACCTACGCAGAATTTATAACAAGGAAAGTGGAAAAAATGCAACTTATTTGTCAGTTTAGGGGGGTAGGTAATTTCACATGCAATAATTTCAAATACTCATCATTTCACACCAACTACAAAACATTGTCTGGATTTCATAGGCGTAATTATCAAAAATATATAAATACTGTATAATCTCTATGCTCAAAGGGGTTAACAATGATTGAAGGCCTTAGATGATGACACAATAATTAGAGTTGCTAACAGATCAAAAAATAAAACCGTTTGACGTCTTGAGAAATAACTGAAAAAATGAACAAAATCTTTAGATTTATAATTTGTCTGCTTTATCTTGAAAGGAGTAGAAAGGGTGCAACATCCAGGCCTTTGTTATGTAATAGGGAATGTTTTCTAAAATCTGCAAGTGTCTGTTTGTTAATTACTTAAGAAACCTGACAGCGTCTGGAAAAAAAATTTTCGGGGTCCCCTCAAGTAAGGACATGGCCCAAATTGATTATAACCCAATATTTTCATGCTTCACACACACATAGCCTTTTGTCGTCTGCAAACAAAGGATTTTCCCGCCATTTCTAGGAGCAGAACCGTTATACAGTCTAGACGTCTATTGATTTTCTTGGAATATAGGCATGTTATTCTTCTATCAAGACAAACAAAAGATTTTCCGCCATTTCTAGGAGCAGAACCGTTATACAGTCTAGACGTCTATTGATTTTCCAAGAACACAGGCATTTTATTCTACTAGCATGGCAAACAAAGGGTGTCCCGCTATTTCCAGGAAACCGAAGCGTCATGCGATCCACTATCCTTCTATCAAGAGCGGGTAATTGCCATTGTTCCCAAAGGGGTATAAAACTGGGGACTAGAATGGAGATTTCATCAGTCTTGTATTAGATTTTGAAGATACAACTTGATTTTAAATAATGGGTAAGTCCCAAGTATACCAACAGGTGAGTCTCTATATATATACCCCTCCCCTCCCCCCACCAAAAAATGGGACATTATACCCAAACTTAACCTACCATAATTCTTTGTACTGGATTAACAGCTAAAATCCCACCCCCACCCCCAAAAAAAAAATTTATCGTAGGCATAGTAATCTAGTTTTCTCGCAGAATTACACTTACTCTACATTTACTATTTCAATGTGCCTTTCGCTATTCTAGCAGAAAGTTAAACTTACATCGTCAAAGTATTTGGGCTAGGCATTAATCACCATCTATCCCCCTCCTTATGCTAATAGTTAATGACCGTGAATAGCACGACGCAACCTGGCTTAAACATTTCCATAAGCAGGTATATAGGGGTTAAACCTTAATTATCTCACGCTTTCAGATGTAGTATTAGTTTCCGTTGAGTTGGTAACATAATGCATACCGTTAAATAATTGAGCGAAAAGGGGTCTTTTTGCATTTAAGCCAAATACTTCCCTTGCGAGGTAAAATAACGGCCTATACAATTCGACTTTGATGGTTTTAACCAGTAAAATAGTTATTTAAAAAAAGGTTGTTATATTTAAAATAGATGCAGGGGGTGGAGCTAGTTATAATCTCTATGTTCATATGAAAAAATTCTATTAGATCTAAATTAAGGAACGCAGTACGGAAAAGTGATTTGAAATCAATAAAGGGAAGCCTTTCGAAAAGTATGGTGAAAAGAAGTTGGCATGGGTGTGTGCGCAAATCTGAATAATTTAAATTTAGGAGTCTAATTGGGAAAAAAGTGTTATGAAATTAATAAAAGGAAGGCTTTTGAAAAGTATAATGGTAAGAAAAGGGCACAGGGGTGTGTGCTAATCTGAATAATTTAAGTTTAGGAGCCTAATACGGAAAAAAGTGCATTGAAGTTAATAAAAAGAAGGCTTTTGAAAAGTATAATGAAAAGTATAGTAAGAAAAGGGTACATGGGTGTGCACTAATCTGAATTATCTATGTCTGAGTGTGCAATGTTGAAAACTAGGGTTAAAATTACCTTAAGGAAGGCTTTTGAACAGTATGATAACAAGAAATCGTTTTGGAAGTATATGCAAATCTGAATAATCTGAGCTTGGAGGCACAATATGGAAAAAAAGGGTCTGAAATTAAAAAAAAGGTTTTGAATAGTGTGGTGGTCAAAATTGATATTGGGGTGTGCGCAAATCGGAAAAAACTAAGTGTCGGAGAGCAATATGGAAAATTAGGGTTAAAGTACTAAGACGAAGGAATTTGAATAGTTTGTTGGTAAGAAGTTACTATGGAGGTGTTCACAAATCCATATAATTTGGGCTTAGGAGCGTGATATGGAAAAAAAGGTTTGAAATCAAAAGAAGTAAGCCTTTTGCATAGTATAATGGTAAAAAATTGGTATAGGGGTGTCCGCAAATCTAAATTATCTAGGTTTAAGAACACAGTATGGAAAAAAGTGGTTTGAAATCTATTAAAGGAAGCCTTGTGAAAATTATGGTGGTAAGAAATTGATATGGGGATGTACACAAATCTGAATAAACTAGTTTTTCATTGAAAAAACTTTCTTTCATAATTTTCATGTTTATCCTCTCGGACCCTGAAAACTACTTCGAAAGCTAAGCTTCCCCCCAGTAAGAGGGCGAGAACGAGGGCTAACCCAAGCGTGCCTAGTGCCCAAGATGGGGTCCCATTACAGGGTGAAAATGCAGAAGCTTCCACCCCCCCCCAGCAAGAGGAGAATACGGTCCCTGTGCAGGATTGACTTGCCTGGCCTTCTACACATTCCCACCCTCATCGCAATGAAGTTGTCTGCCCTTCTATGTCCAACATGCAAGATGAAGATGTCAGTCCAATAGCAAATAAAACTTCTTAATATTTCTTGAGAAGCTAAATGTTTTTTTTCAGCATGGGAAAATAACTAAGGGGATATTGAAGAAAAGCGCATATAAGAAAATAACTATGAGGATATCGAGTCGTTAATGGAGTTGGAACGGGCCACAGAGAAAAGTAAACATGAGGAGGGTTTTAGTGCGGGGATGAACCCGGTTAATATAGCCCCCCTATCTTTAATTTAGATTGTTTTATAGCCGATCTAGGGCATGAAAAGGACTATGAATGGGTTGACCAGCTACCAGCAAGCGGGCCCGAAAAGTGCAACCAGACCAGACAGTGCCCTGTCCTCACAGTGGCCGTGAGTTGGGGGGAGCAGGACAAACCGGAAGTGGTTCACCTCCTGTTTTACCTGATTTTATTTAGCCGATTCTGCTTTGCGCCATATTTATCTTTTTAGGGTGTGTAAGCTCCAATGGCTTTGGCAGAGACAATGGCTGGAAGCTCCGTTGATAGATTTGGAAAATGCTAAGAACATTAGCTCTCGAATGAACTACACCAACTGGGACGAGTTCATTTACCCGGAGCTAGTGAAGCGCCAGGCCCTAAATAAGTTATTATTTTGAAATTACGAGACGGAGAGCGACTTGATATCCAATGATGTGCTTGCAGGTCAGAAGGTATACTGTGTGCGAACGCACAGCGAGGACATCAAAAAAGTCTGCAAAGGGGTGCCTTTACATTGTGTAAAGGAAAATTTTGACATGAGTGTTTATAGGAACTGTGTATAGAATAACGTAATTCCAATAGTGAAGGTCATGGCGATTCTCTCTTTAATATTTAGAAAAATATAGAGTTAGAGTTGAGAAAAATGCCATGTCAGCCATATCGGACAAAGTCTCTGTGCGCGCGGACGGTGTGAGAGTAGTACCGCAGTGTCATTACCTTACTTCAGATCCAGACGTATGCGAAGATTACAGAAAGCACTTCGGTCTGGAGAAAGTTCAATAGTCGGAGGGAGGAAGGTCCGTTTTTTACCCCTACAGTCAGTCTCCAGCTTAGCAGTGTGTTTCTTATTTGTTTATTTATTTTTTTGTGAAAGGCGGAATTGATGTTTTAAAAAAGTTCTCAATATTATACTGTGAGTTTATATGAACCCCGCAGCCCCCCCCCCCCGCAGCGGGCACCGCAACTTCCAGTCACCAGAGTGGCCTCTGCGTCATCAGGTTCATCCCGTCGCGTCCGGCCCTCCTGGTGGGACCCTTTTCTAAGTGCCTTTATTAATGCCCATGCAAATATGTTTCAGTGCTAATGTAAATATGTTTAAAATATGTAGTGCATTTATTTATACATTAAAGAAACGTTTTATAGCCGATCTTTGGCTTGAAAAGGACTATGAATGAGTTGACCAGCTACCAGCAAGCGAGCCCGAAAAAGTGCAACCAGACCAGACAGTGCCCTGTCCCAGAGTGATCGTGAGGTGGGGGGAGTAGGACAAACTGGAAGGGGTTCATCCCCTATTTTACCCAATTTTTATTTAGCCGATTCTGTCTTGCACAATATTCATGTTTTTAGGGCGGATTTTGGAGACGCATTTAATAGTCTTAGAAGGAGTAGTATTATCAAGGATCCAGTTGACATAGTGCAATCATATGTGGGCAAGATTTGGGTCCTTCGTGAACGATAGATTCGGGAGGTGGAGGAGGGGATAGCGTAAGAGTATCCATTACACAAAAAATGTTTTTAAATGAAAATTCAGGTGAGGTGTACTCGCATTACCTACAAACGAAGATGCAGACGATTCGCCCGGACTTGCATAATTTTGAGGGCGGTTTTTCAGATTGGGTGGGTAACATTTTTAATAGGATGGAAAATCACAATGAAAATGGAAGCCGGTCGATAGTATTATTTATCGAAAATCTAGATATCAGTATAACTAAGTTTAAAAAAGAATTTGTTTTAAGAGGCGGGAAGGGGAATGGGAATACAAGATATAATGCTTATTTAAAGGGTTGTACGGCTGTAAAACGTTTCTCGTTCGATACAGGGCTTCAATACTTTAAGTCCTCTGTCCTCATCGCAGGGCATAGACCTGAGCAAAGGGATGTCCCTAAGACACTTTTGGACAATTTGGCAGCTAATGGGGTTGGGAAGGGACAGAGCTTCCTAAAGTAGATTTTACTGTTTAAAGGGGCAATATCCTGTAACACTTAAGGGGGTAGACAATTTTGAGGCGGTCAATGAGAGTATAAGGAGTTGTGTTTCAGTGTTACAGTACGATACAGAGCATGAAGAGGGGGAACTTAAAAATACAAAGGGGGTGATATATTCAGTAAGGGCTCCGTACATTTAACAGTTGAAAAATTGGGCATGCCTTCTCTACGAGCCTTCGAGTGAACCTGATGCAATTAGATATTTTTTCCTATTCCACGCATAAGTCGGGTTCTAAGTCAAGGGAAGAAGCAAATCTCACGTCATTATTGTCCAATGTGTCTGTCTAGATTCTATACCGAATTAAAATTAAAACATCACTTGAGGCACTGTAAGCGTCATGGGTACCATTCCCTAAAGACGGTTTCGGGTAACAATGCCATCTTGCGTTTCAAAAATTTTTAAAAATTCGCTCTTGCAGAATGAAAAGATGGATTTACATACCGAAGCTAAACTCAAAGATATGTGTGATACATCAAACTCGAATCGTGTTAAAGAACTTCAACCAATTGCAGTGTCTTATGGGCATTCTCAAATGAAATCAAGTAATACATTGTAACTTGTATGGGTATATGAGAGAGTGTGGTGGGGAGGTCATATGGGAGCATCTATGGTTGGACTTGTCAAAACATCCAATAAATCAATTTCCCGGCTGCGCAACGTAAACTATCCAATGACTCTATCACCGGAGGACGAGTTGGCGGTACAAGATTGGGGTTTCAGTGTTACAGTACGATTCAGCGTATGAAGAGGGGGAACTTAAAGATACAAATGGGGTGATGTATTCAGTAAGGGCTCCGTCCATTGAAACATTGGGTATGCCTTCTCTACGAGCCTTCGATTGAACCTGATGCAATTGGACATTTTTTCCTATTCCACGCAGAAGTTGGGTTCTAAGTCAAGGGAAGAAGCATATCTCACGTCATTATTGTCCAATGTGTCTGTCTAGATTCTATACCGAATTAAAATTAAAACATCTCTTGAGGCACTGTAAGCGTTATGGGTACCAGTCCCTGAAAACGGTTTCAGGTGACAAGGCCATCTTGCGTTTCCAGAATTTTTAAAAATTCGCTCTTGCAGAATGAAAAGATGGATTTACATACCGAAGCTAAACTCAAAGATATGTGTGATACATCAAACTCGAATCGTGTTAAAGAACATAAAGCCATTGCAGTCTCTAACGGCCATGCTCAAAGAGACTCGAGTAATACCCTTCAATTGGTAGAGGTATTTGGAGACTAGAGTAATACCATGCAATTGGTAGAGGTATTTGAGACATTGGGTGGGGGAGATTGTGTAGGTAAAGCTATGGTTGGACTTTTCAAAACATCCAATAAATCAATGTCCCATCTGCGCAACGTAAACTATCCAATGACTCTATCACCGGAGTACGAGTTGGCGGTACAAGATTGGGGTTTCAGTGTTACAGTAGGATTCCGCGTATGAAGAGGGGGAACTTAAAGATACAAAGGGGGTGATATATTCAGTAAGGGCTCCGTCCATTGAACCATTGAAACATTGGGTATGCCTTCTCTACGAGCCTTCGAGTGAACCTGATGCAATTAGATATTTTTTCCTATTCCACGCATAAGTCGGGTTCTAAGTCAAGGGAAGAAGCAAATCTCTCGTCATTATTGTCCAATGTGTCTGTCTAGATTCTATACCGAATTAAAATTAAAACATCACTTGAGGCACTGTAAGCGTCATGGGTACCATTCCCTAAAGACGGTTTCGGGTGGCAATGCCATCTTGCGTTTCAAAAATTTTTAAAAATTCGCTCTTGCAGAATGAAAAGATCGATTTACATACCGAAGCTAAACTCAAAGACATGTGTGATACATCAAACTCGAATCCTGTTAAAGAACATGAACCCATTGTAGTCTCTTATGGGCATGCTGAAAGAGACTCGAGTAATACCATGCAATTGGTAGAGGTATTTGAGACATTGAGTGGGGGAGATTGTGTAGGTAAAGCTATGGTTGCAATAATTGAAACTGCCAATAAATCAATTTCTCGGCTGCGCAACGTAAACTATCCAATGACTCTATCACCGGAGTACGAGTTGGCAAATAAAAATAAAGGTATTTGTTAAGTATGTAAGAAGAAATTGGTTGAGGGTAGTGGGGAAATGTCAGTCCGTGACCATGACCATTTAAGCAATCCTATTTTATCGGGGGTGGGGGGTTATAACTTTCGGGGTGTGGAGCATAAACCTTGTAATTTAAATGTTAAACAGCAATAATTCCTGCCGGTTTACCTGCACGATTCCAACTATGATTTGAATTTCATATTAGCAGCGTTGGCTCGTCTGCAGAAAGGTGAAGTTGTAGATGGCACATGGGTAGATGGGTCTTTCATATAACATCATACTCAAATCATCTGAGAAATTGCTGCTCTTGGAATTCAAAGGCAAACATTTGAAAATAATAATACGTGCTTGAATAAAATCCGTTATTTAGATTCCTATAGTTTCTTCACCAAATCCCTAAGTCGATTGATTAAAGTACAAAAAGCGAAGATTTTAATACTTTCCCTTCCTTGAACAGTGCTTTCCAGATGATGAAATGTATGGTTTATTAACGTGTAAGGGCATATACCCGCATGAGTATTACAACTCCGCCTCGAGGCTACGCGAGGAAAAATTGCCGCCAATTGAAGGAGTTTTATGATTCACTTCATGATCGTCAATGCACGACTGTCGACTATGAATTTGCTGTAAAAGTTTGGGACAAGGGAGGATTATTGTAAAATGTACCTGACAAGTGATGTATTGACGTTATTGGATATTGTCTGTAGAAACACGTATAAAATCTATCAGGAATTTGGAATGGATTTGGTATATTATTGTTCTACTCCTCCTCCGGTGATGGATTTAATTTTAAAATCAGTAACGAAAAATTAGGTCTGATTACCGACATTGATCAGCACTTGTTTGTAGAGATATCAATGAGGGGAGCGTGTGTTTTCAATGGGGATCGTATCCTGGATATGAACTCCCGCTATCCGTAGGCAATGTCTCACTACTCTTTGCCATGTGGGAATTACAAAAGGCTGGACAATCCTTCTGTCCCAAGTTTCCTTGACATTGCCACTGTTGAGGAGAATGGACTACAAGAATGGTTTTTTTTTCGGAATTGATGTTGAAATACCAGCGGAATTTCATGACTCAGTAAAGGATTTTGTTTTTCCGCGCAAAAAACAGACCGGTGCCTAGGGATTCATTGAGTCCTTGGAATATTTCTTTGGTAGAGTATGGGGGTATGTACTATACACCTTCAGAACAAAAACTTATTGCCGACCTTTATCCGAAACAGAATATTGTTGTACATCACGTTATTTTGCGGCAGATGCTGGCCATAGGTTTCAAGGTCACAATGATTCATAAAGCCCTCCAATTCGATCAAAATCCATGCATGGAGACGTCTATTGACACCTTTATCAGTAAACGCTCTGAGGCAAGAAAGCAGGTTGATAAGAAGATCTTTAAGCTTCTTTTAAATTGAGATAAAATATGTGAGAGTGTGCTCCATAGGAGTCGATGTGACGTAGTAACTGACCCAAAAGAATATGCCCGAATCATTGTCGATCATAGACTCTAATATTGTCCTTTTACGTAGAAAAAAAAGAAATGGGGTTTTAAATTAAATATTGCTGCTAGCGCAATTTTAGAAATTTAAAAAAAAACATGTTGAAATTTTATTACTTGTGTGTAAGCTCCAATGGCTGGGGGAGGGACATGCTAAAGTTATTATGAAGACACTGATTCACTCCCGTTAAGAGTTAAAACAGATAATCTGTTGGAAGTTTGAAAAATACAAAGTACATTAGCTCTCGAATGAACTACACCAAGTGGAACAAGTCCATTTTCCCCGAGCTGCTGAAGCGCAAGGCCCTAAATAAGTTGTTATTTTTAAAATAAGAGACGGGGAGTGACTTAATATCCAATGATGTGCTTGCAGGTCCGAAGGTATACTGTGTGCAAACGCACAATGAGGATATCAAAAAAGTCACATTATGTAAAGGAAAATTTCGACATGAATGTCTATAGGAACTGTGTAGAGAATAATTTAATTCCAAGAGTGAAGTTAATGGCAATTTGCTCTGTAAAATTTAAATACTATACAGTTAGAGTTGAGAAAAATGTCATGTCAGCCATATCGGACAAAGTCTATGTGCGCGCGGACGGTGTGAGACTACTTCCACACGGCCATTACCTTACTTCAGATCCAGACGTATGTTTAGATTACAGAAAGCACTTCGGTCTGGAGAATGTTCAATAGTCGATGGGAGAAGGTTCCGTTTTCAACCCCTGCAGTCAGTCTCCAGCTCAGCAGTGTGTTTGTATAGTGTTTTTATTTATTTATTAGTTTTTTGCGCAAGGCGGATTCGATGTTTTAAAAAAGGGCTTAACATTATACTATGAGTTTACATGAATCCTGCAGCCGGCCCCGCCGCAGTGGACACCGCGTCTTCCGGCCACCAGAGTGGTCTCTGTGTCCTTGGGGAATCCGGTCGTCTGCAACCCTCCAGGTGGGACCCTCTTATAAGTGCCTTTTTAAATGTCCATAAAAATATGTTTCAGTGCTTATGTAAATATGTTTCAAATATGTAGTACATTTATTTATATATTGCAAAACCATGTATTGTATTTTTTTTAGTATTTATTCAACAGATTCAGGTTAGGTTAGGCTAGTTGTATTTTGACAACGAGAGGAGTAATATGTGTACATTTAAAACTCCATTCAGATCATTTCTTTGCGGACTTAATAAAACACTTAATAAAAATAATTCAAAATCGTGATAAATTTCTTAGGAAATCCGAAAAATATCTATTATTACCATAGTATGTGGTAAGAGTCCTATGATAAAATAGACTATTGCACCAGACATAAAATTCATGCGGGTACTTGGCGTGTTTAATGTTATTGAACAAAAATCGTAGTTGATTATTGATGATATAGTTGAATGCATTGAAGAATGGTCTCAGGAGATGTTACAGTTATTCATGGTCTGGTCACATAATGAAACAATTTGCGTAACCGTTGCTCTCCACAATCCCTTTTATCAGAGCAAATATATGAAAACACTTGCTTTGAATTGTACTTATTATATTATCTATAGGATTGTTCGTGATTCAGGTTCTCTCATAACTCTACACAAGCAAATATATCCCGGTGAACTGAAATTTTAACATTCTTTACATTCTTTTGGATCTCAATCACAACACACCCGAGGATTTACGCATAGTCACGGATATTTTTGACAACAATATTAACGTATATATACCCGTGGATAGTAAAAAAGGTCATTAGTTGCCATCATGACACTGAAGAAACTACAATTATTCATTTTCCGTCTTAGGTAATTCAAAACCCCGGCATAGAAATGCTATACTAAAACATGGTATTGACAATGAATTTATTAATCTCCTAACTGAGTTTTGTTTAAATTTAACTGAAATCAAGGTTCAACTGCCAGAAGTTGTTAAGCAACGGAAAAAGCAATATCGTTCACCTGTACGTGCCCTAGCTTGCAAAAAGGAAGGAAAAGATTTAAAAAAACGGAATGTTTGAGCGGGTGGTAACTTCTTTTCATTGTTACTGCCAATAATTGCAGGACTTGTAAATACTGTTTTGTATGGCTAAACCTTATAAATTGACGCCAATTGAACTCTCTCTTTTACCAAAAGAGCACTTCGAACATAATCTTGATAAATGTATTAACAGTGAAGCAATTACCGACGATGAAATTTTAATGTTGTTTCAAAATGCTCTTCGAGGTGTCGACAAGCATAAACCCTACCGTTGAAGACCGCTCAAAGTAAATGTCATTGATCAACCTCAACCTCAAAATTCTGAGACTTTTAAACTGTCTAAACAGGCAGAAGATTTATCAAGTGTTATAGACCTCATGCCTCATTCGTATCGTGAGCAGAGTAAAAGACTCTTAACCTATCTCGCTGAAAGTGAACATGTACAAATTGATGACGAAAAGAGTGAAGTTATAATCCACGGCAAGAGTTAAAATCTGGTTGACCTGGTACCAGATTTAATTGAAAATCGTAAAGACTTGAATTATTTTATAGTCATTTATATAAATTTTTAAAGTCATCAATCTTTCCAAAAAGTCTTATCAGGAATAGATATATTTTAAATCGATTAAGGGAATATGGAGAAATATCAAAACATGTTTTAAAATCGTTTTGGGAAAATAATAGCACTCCAAGGGGGGGGTGATGCTTTAAAAGGTGTCAAACGAAGGTGTCTTAATATCAGGGTATCACCTGTTAGTTTGCAAAAGGGTAGCAGACGCTTCACACCGCGCTTACATTCAAAATGGCTCAAGTTTTGAAACGTGTTTATGAAAATATTCGCGAAACGGGAAGTTTAAGCTCCCCCATCACACTTGCTCAAGTCGCTTGAGTTGAAAAGAAGTTAGCGACAGAGTATTTACAGAATGAACCCAGCTACATTGAAATCATAAAGTTCTCTCTTCATCAAAATTATAGAGTTCGCGGAAGTCGTTATCGAAAAAACTAAAGCCTTTTTCATATTGTATATATTACAAGTTGATCTTTTGACTCTAGACGAGATTCAAAGATGCATATGCTGTTTCATTGTGTTCAAAGAGAGGCGATGAGGTTGCTATAGCTCTTGAATCTATCTTTAAACAAGATTCTTATAGGAAAATTCAAACGGATCGGGGTACTGAATTTGTTGGTCCACATGTAAAAAATATTTTATTGAAATATAATAAGTTACTCTATCATCGTCATAGTCCAATAAAGGTTGCATTGACTGAACGATTGATAAGAACAATTCAACTTTTAATCTCGAGATATTTTACATTGAAAAATACTACTGCTTTTATTCAAGATTTAGATAAAAACATGTTGATTTATAAAAAACGCCCTCGTGGATCCCTCTCCAATCATATTCATCTTGAAGTTCATTACGGTTACAATACATGACATTTTTCTTAAACAATATTCCAGTGAAGGAAGGCATGAGAAAAACAAGAAATTTAATGTTGGTCATACAGTTCAAGTCAATCGAACAAGTTTTATTTTTGAAAAGGGGAATTACCTGTGGTCCATTGAATTTTTTAGAGTTTCAAAAGTCTTAAACACTAAACCCATAACGCACCGTCTACGTGATGTGAAAGACGAAGAGATTGTTGGTGGTTTTTACGACTATGAATTGCAAAAAGTTAGAAACAGTGGAATGCATCAAATTGAAAAGTATTAAAGAGTCGAACTCGCAACGGTAATAAAAAGTTGCTTCTTCCTTGGCTAAGACACAACTCTGATTTTGATTCTTAGATTGCCGCTGAAGACGTTCACAATGCCTACTGATTTCTATGTGACATTCATCTCCAGTGTCTCTGACCCACTCTATGATGATTTGAATAAAACAAGTGATTTTCGGACAAAATTCTCCCCCACCATGAAATTCGAGGAAAGGTATGAAGTTGCTCTTGTTGATTGTATTCTTAAAAATACTTATGCTATCCTGAGAAAAGACCTTACTTATGATATAATTAGACCAAACGGTCGGCCAGCGTATGGCGAGGAAGAGGAATGGATAAAATCACTTAACTCATATATATCCACATCTCACTCTGAAATGCAAAGAATATAGTAGCATGACTGATTTGTGTCGTTAAATCAATGGAAGAATATCTGCTCGTAAAAATGGTGCATTCCACTATAACTATTTAATGGAAAATTGTAGTATTTAAATTAGCTCTCCCATCGAAAATCAAACGATTCATCTTAAAGATAATCTGCGAGATGTTCTTGGTTTTAAACGGAATATAATCAATGGTGAAAGTACTGGTACCATCAGTGACATGGAACGGCTCATTTTTGCAGACTATCCACCCGGATTCACATCAGATAATTATATATTTCTTTAGCGTCCTTTGTTGAGACATCGAGATTTGGTAATACCAATGTCTCCCTACTACATGTTGTGGAACGAAAAATCACTCAGGAACACATTCACCACTACAATATAAAGCACCTTCAATATATTCTGGTAAATACTTTGTATTTAGAACTCTGTCAGTTAACATTAAGGACTGAATGGGGCGATCCTCTAGCAATAACAAAAGGATTGGCTGTGATTAAATTTCATTTTCAACCCATTCATTGAGATAGCTAATAGAAAAAATACTTTTTTGTCCTGATATTGAGCACTGTTTTGCTACTCTTAGATTACGCAAGTTGAGTCATGGAATTAACTATTACAGGGGTCGTTCGTCAATGTCCGGTTACGGTCTCAGCGATTGGTTGGCTAAGTTGTTTCGGTCTGCACTACCCCTGGCTAAAAAAATATACTGTTCAGATTTCCTTGGATTTTACGTCCTCTACACTACACGATTGGTGCTCAGGGAAGGATTTTCAAGAAAGGGTTTCACAAAATCTCGTGTCTGGCGCGTGATCCCTCGGCGAGCAATTACAATCACGATAATGCGGAAAAGGCTCAAAAGCGCCAAGAAACACCTCATCGGTGTCAACTGAGGTCAGAAGCGTAAAATATCGCTATTCTCAAAGAAGAAAAAGAAAGTAAAAATTGTTAGATAGAAAAAGGATTTTTTTTTTCCTATAAATGGAATATCTACCACATAAAGAATCTCATCCTTCAGTCACCTCATCTCTAAATCTTTTTGAAGCAGAAAATGTTGATGTGAGTGTAAAACATGGTTACTAAGAATAATTTTATCCCTAACAGCCGCTCTCTAAAACTTTCATTTTCAAATTTATTCCAGTGAACACTATTTCATAGATTTGATTTCCACACTTATAGATTTGCACGCGATTGTCAAAAATCTAACCATGAAAAATCAAGTGCAGCCGAGGGGTTATCGAATCTATCAAACTATACAAGTTATATACAATTCATGTTGATGACTCCAATGTCCTATAAGAAATTGAGAGGTTTAGATATAGGACATGACTATAAAACGGACACTGTCACTAAAAATATACTTAGAGATATGACAACTAAAGATTTACACTTGGTTGAAAAATAAATCATGAAATAATTATTATACCTCGATGGTTGCCTCCCAGTGTTAAGATTAATATAAAGCTGCAACTTGCTCCGTGCAATTCTATTTTGCAAAACGTAGTTGCTGCTGCACTTGATGTAACATTCTCTCTCACCTCGACAATACTTTATGTACGAAAAAATGAGTTGTGTTGCTTTGGCAATTGATAAATTAAGAGCTAGTGGAAATAATATCAAACTGCTCGTTCCACATATAATCACGAATCAACGACACATTGCTATGGGCTCACGTACCTACACCGATTTGTCGTTTACCAATGGTGAATCTCCTTCAAAACTTGATTTGGCTCCTTCAAAACTTTGTAAAAAGTGTAAGTGTCATAGGATCATGGGCAAATTAACCACATTTGAAATGTGGATCATGGGGGATCATAGGATGACGGAAAAATTTGAAATGTATGGACTTTCATTTCTTGTATGTAAAGTAAATGGAATTCCAGTTTACAGTTTATCCTTTGGTAAATTCTACAGGACCCTATAAGAATTGACAATGCAATCGCTAGATCGAGATTCACAGCTATTTGAAAATTGTATAACCGGTGAATTATTTGCAAAAAATCATGGTATCATTGTATTGGATTTGTCGGGTACTTAAGATATGAGTATTGTACGAACAGACACAGTATTTTTATAGTGTACCTTTGCCGAAAGTAAAAGAAGGGGTCCGACTCCAGGGGGGAGTGACATCACTGCCAAAAGCCTTTTGAATCCGATCGGTACAAGACCATATCCTCTTTCTAAACCAATCACAGAGATAGAATAACTAACGGGAGTGAAGCAGCGAATATAAGGACGTATTTTTAGTATAGTTGATATTAGTTTGAGATCAGAATTCAAGGAGTAAGAACAGTTTGACTTTACTCGATTATTTATTTTAGAGGATATGTATTTGCAATAAGGAGCGGAATGTTTACACTATTAGAAGTTGATAGTGGAGCTGGTATCAGCAGCAATGATACAAGAGCACCAAACATTGCGGTAGAAATCACGAGAAGATCTCGACGTTGTCTCGAGTGGGAAGAAGTATATGCAAGATATGTGTTATCTTTGAGCAAATTTAAATTGGAGGACTAATTATGCTTTGCTGCGAAAGTTGATATAGCACAGATACATAGACTTCAAAGTGCTTTAAATGCAATAGTGAAATATATAGAGGACAATAAGTTATATCGGTAATTGTATATGTGTAATACATTATTGTTGTAATTATACACAAACAATAAAATTGTTTCGAAATCGAAAATGTCATTTTCGATTTCGTTTGTTCATGTCATTTCATTTGTTGATAGATAAATATATCTATCATCCATCCATGGGTCATTCCTAGGGCAGAATCAAGGTAGATAGTCATGGAATTAAGGGATGAAAGATTGGATTGATTTTGGGTTGTCGCGTGACGGAAAATGTCCACTGGACTTATGATCTTTATACAATCATAAAAAGGGCTTATCCTAGATTTGGCTCTCAAATACTCGGACTATCTGTCTTGGCATTTTTCTACAATTAGCCATGTCTTGATGCCTACTGCAAAATATTTGATTTTAATTTTGACTCTTAGAATGTGAACTAGAACTTTCAATTTCCAATGAAACGAGCCCTTTCTGGTGAACTAGAGACTAGAACTTTAAAAAAGCAAACTAGAACTTTCAATTCCCAATCAAATGAGCCCCTTTGAAGTTTACACAAGCATCCCTTCCATAAGAACCATTTATACCCCTAGTGCATAACTTAAAACACCTGCCTCCGGGCCCTGAAGGGTTGTGTCGACACCGGAGTTTTTTTTAAAGGATCTTTAAACTATTTTTAACAAAATGGTTCTCTCAGAATATTTATCAGATGCATTTGGTGAAAAAATTGCACAGGGGGAGGCTGGTTACCCTGTGATCTCTTTTGTTTCTTAAAAAGTGAACTAGAACTTTCAATTTCCAATCAAATGAACCCTCTCTAAAGTTTATACGATCAGTCCTTCCGTAAGAACCATATATGCCCCCAGGTAATAATTTGCACCGCATTTCCCCACGCCCTGGGAAGGCGGGGGGGGGGGGGGTGTTGACACCGGATTTTTTGTTATATTATCTTTGATCTATTTTTAACGAAATAGCTATTTCAAAATTTTTATCAAATACATTTGGGAAAAAAGGGTGCTTGGGTGCTAGTTTCCCTCCAATTACTTTGGACTCTTAAAAAAGCCAGTAGAACCTCCAATTTCTAGCCTCCTCCGAAGTTTATGCGACGACCTCTTTCATACGAAGTGCCTCTGAAAAAAAACTTATAATAATAAAACATTGAAGCCGTATGACCTTACTATAGGCAGTGCTGTAACGTTGCCTTTGATGAAGATCGGGGAACTGTCTAAGCAAGACTATGATAGGATTTCTTAAGGTCATTGCCAACTTTCACAAGCATCTGAAGGTGAGTGTATGGTGAAAAAAAAAAATAATTTTAGTCCTCGCAATTATAGGTCACATCAGTCTTCTGACAATAGGATTGTTTGGCAGCTATTATCTAATAACCATGGTCTTTCAACAGCCTTAACAGTCCAGTATTTTTGCACAACTGTATTGAAACTTCAGAAGTATAGTTGATTACAGTTAGACAGCATTCAGAAAGAGGTAAACTGTAGCGTGGCTTTGGGGCTCAATCACACCAGGGACAAATCAGATAGTTACTTATACTAGTCCAAGTATTTTCGGCTATTTCCCATCTTCAAGAAGACACTATTAATCCGCCATGTCCAAATGCCAAACCGTATGGAATGCAACAAATCATAGCACAAAAGGTGCCGACAAGTTTTTGGAAATTACTGGAAGGAGCCCAGTCGTACCAAATGCTACACACTGGAACTCTCTCCATCGTACAGTAAAGCTTGTTGTAGCCATATCTGATGCAAAAAGTTTTTCAGTGCCTGTGAAGAACTGAAGCTTCCAAAGTTGAAGCCAGTGGTGAAGGATCTGCTTAAGGAGATTCATTGTGCCAAGCCTTGGATTTTTTTGCAAGGCAAAAAATCGCTATATTGGTGCTGTTTTGCCAGTACTGGTTTGGAGATTAAACTAAAATGATTCAGATTATCCGTATTCTTCAGCATGCTTTGCCATTAGTAGAGGCCATTTCAGGTGGTTTGCGTGAACGCTTCTCGCATGTTTTCTCAATGGAATTGGAAGAGAAAGCATCCAGTGAACTAGTCATAGCTACTTGCTGTCACCCGAGTTTCAAATTATGTTTATTGACTCCAGCCTTGCAAGGAAAAAAACCACTAATAGACACAGTAAACTTAGAAATGAAAAAAGTAGCCATGCTGGTCTCCAGTAATGAGCTGGCTGAAAGGGCTGAGAAGTCTGATACCAATGAAACTAATGATTTATATTCGTTTATGGAAGATGATAATACTGTCAATGATCAAGAAGTAAATATAGATACTAATCTCAAAGCTGAATTCTTCAAATTTCTTCAAGACAAGAGGGGGACCCTCGATTCTCTGAAAGACTATCCGAAAGTTGGAAAACTGTTTAAGAAATTTAATACCAATCTCCTATCTTCTGCACCTTTTGAACACCTATTTTCCACTGCAGGAGATGCATTGACTGCAAAAATCTACCAATTAAAAGATGCTAAGTTTGAGAAGTTTTTGATGCTAAAAGTAAACACAGATGTCATGACTCTTCACTAAAATAAAGACTTTTTTTCAGACATCTTTTTTCGAAGTTGTGGGATGTTAAACTATGCTATTGATCATAGTGCTATGGCATCTGTTTAGGCACAGATTTCATGGTTTAAGTTTAGTTTTCATTGACAGATTTGTGGGGCCAGATTTCGGATTTTGGACCAAGGAAGACCAGCCATCTGTTGACCGATCAGTTAATCTGTCAGAAAATGACTGGTCTTCGTTGGTCCAGATCCCCCCTGGATAAAGCCCTGGTGGTACTAGAATGGAGTTCCTTTTCACTTCTCCACTGGAAATAATGGAACAACTAATGTCAGTTTCTTTCCGGACGACTTAACCATATTCTTTAACATGCAAAAAAAATCCTTCAAGCCATGTTCTTCCGTACTTAAGTACTGATACTTAATTACAGTTTTGGTTGAGTACTTGGTACTTATACTTGAATACTTTTTTGGAGTACTTGACACAACACTACTCCTTTTCCCGCCGTGACTACTGATTCAGCGTTAATCAAGTTGAAAGAAAGTAAGTTGTAATTTGGCTCTTTCGTCTCTATATTTGGCGTTTTCACTTTTCTACTGTTTCCTTAGGCACTCAAGATATTAAGAGCTGACAACACTGCCAAATGTCCAAAATTTTGGCCAGTCATCCTGAAGTCAGAAATGGTAAGAGTTTTAGGAATTTTTCTTCATCTTGGGAATAATACCTTTGACTTATGTACTTAAAATGACCTTGGCCCCTTGCCATACTTAGAATTATATGGCCTAAGCTCTCAGTGCTGGTTGAATTTACCTAATTCCTTCCAGTAGGCCTAAGCTAGGTAACTTTTAATAGGCCTTGTATAGCCTTAATTTGCTAAACTCATTACTGGTGGTTTATTCATTAGATGAAATAAGAAAACACCACTTGGTGTAGCTCTTAATGATCTTTGTGTAGGCTATATAATATTCACCACCTCTGGCAGTTACATCCCACCCCCTCCAGCCGGGCCATAATTTATGGGGGGGGGGGGATATCCCTAATGTTTTTGCTCACTTGGTAAAAAAAATAGTTGGTAAATTTTTCTGATGGTAAAAAAATAGTTGGAAATATTTCTGATTTCTGATATTTCTGATGTAAATGAGAGGTAGGCTAAGTTTAAACTTACCTCTCATTTACATAATAAGTAAAATTCCCCCCACCCCCCAATATGCAAATATATACCCTGAATTGGTACAGATAGGGGTGAGGGCTAAAATTCATTTCTGACAAAAATGATTGTTATACTTGTATAGAGCATGCAAAAAGACATTGAGTGGTATTTTCACTTTAGTTGCAAATTAATAATGTGATTTGGTGAATATTTACTAAATAGTTTGGTAAAATTGTGGTGCTTCATGCCATAATTTTTCCAATGCAATTAGAATTCTTTGTTTGGTTGAATAAAGGGTAAATATTTACCAAATATTATTATTGAGTTACAACTAAAGTGAATCTACCAATTTATGCCTTTTTTAATGCTCTTTAAAAATATAGGCTAATAATCATTTTTGTCGGAAATGAATTTTAGCCCCCACCCCTATATATACCAATTCAGAGTATATTTTTGCACAGTAGGGGGGGGGGGAGAAAGTTTAAACTTACCTCTTATTTACATCAGAAATAAAATTTGCTGGTAAAATTCTACTTTAGCTACTTATGACTATCTTAGAAAGGGGTTAGGTTAGGAAAATGAATCTTTCAGGGATGGGTCTACAGGCTATAATCTCTTGCTCCTCCCCCCCCCCCCAACGTTTTGACTAGTAACAAGACTGCTATCCAGGGGCAAATCTCCAGCATTTTTATTGGGGGGGGGGGGAGTGAGAGGGGTCCATATCCAGATAGTCAAGGGGCATAGGATAGCCTATATAATAATTTTTTCTCCACATTATTGGGGGCAACTGCCCCCCCTAAATGACACCCCTGCTCCCCTCAAAAATGTTTAATAGGCTATAAGGTAACTTAAAGTTTGCCAGGGGTACTCCCAGTTAAATGAACTTAAGGCAGGGCTAAATTAAAGATAAATTGGTACAATCCCATTACATGGGCCTAGAGCAGGCAATGATAGCAAGGTTTTCATTGCATATATGATATTAAACTGTGGTTTTTTGGGGTTTAGGGGGGAAAATGTACCTATGTTATGTTAGGTTACAAATTTAATATATGCAATGCTTTACCCCCCCCCCTAATGTGCAAATATATAGCCCAAATTTGTTTTTAAATTATTATATATTCCTTCTATTCTATTTTGTTTCCTTAGCATTAACCAAACTTGACTTTTTAGAGAGGCCTGGATAATGGGATAGTACCAATAAATTTATAGTTTCAGCATAGGATGAAAGTGAATAGGCTACATCACTTGATGCCTTTTCTTCTGCTCTTTCATAGTTCAATAATAAATTCTGGGGAAGGTTCTATTTTGAGCCTTTAATGGGGCCCTAAAGATAAAATACTTCATGGTAACTTAAAGTTCAGAAGCTTGTTTTTATAAGAAACTGACTATGGGCACCTAGAGGCTGAAGTGAGGGGGGGGGGTCACCTGGTCTAATCAGCACTTCCAATGTTGTGTAATAGAAATTTCAAAACAAAATATAAAAATATAAAGCAGCATGAGTGCCCTTTATGGGCACTCATACAATTAACTAGTGAGAAAAAAAAATAATTGTAGCTGATTTAAGAATGATAATTATTATTTTCCTTAGTCTCATTAGTAAATTGTTATTTTGAAAACACTTTTGCAGAAATGTTAAACAGAGCTAGAAACCCCTCAAAAATGATGTCAGTTTTGCTGTGATGTCATTTTCAAGGGGTTTTATGCTCTTTAAAAAAAATCCTGCAAATCAGTTTTAAAAATAACAGTTTACTATTAAGATTAAGTAAGATAATAATATTATTTGTGTAACAGCTACAAGTGCCATTTTTTTCTCACTAGCCATTTAAAAAAACAAGTTTTTAAACTTTTGGTTACTATGGAGTGTTTTGACTTTTGAGGCCCCTTTAAGCGCTTGCAATGTAATTTACCCCAGAGGTAATTATTGAATTACTAAAGAGCATATAAAAAAAAGTATCAAGTGATATTTTCACCTTCATCATAGCTGAATTACATTGTAAACTGCAAATTTATGAAGCAGCTAGCATTCTATTATTAATACCTTCCCAACCTAAACAAGACTTAGCAGCTTCCTCATTCATCATGAGCCATCTTCTAATCTATGTAGTCCGTACTTCCTGCCTGAGTATATAAATTCTATATCACATTATTTCATGTTTCTTACCTCTGAAATATGGGTTTTTGAAACTCCTAATAAGTCCAGTTCAAAGCATCTGAATTTGCCAGTCTATATGTTAATATGATAGTCCTTTTTTGATGTCATAACATTCAAAGTTGATGTTTTCATATTCTTTAAATCATTGAAATTACGATGGCCTCAGGGAAAGCAATGGTCCCAGAATGAGAACAGAAAAGCAACTGACACATATTCTTAAGTCTACACAGAGCACTCAAGCCTGCTTTGAACAAGACAGTGAAAAGTCCCTTTGACCTTCAGTTGAATAGAGACTTTGTGCAACCCTGGGCCCATCTTTTTCACAATATAGTTTTCTACGCTTGGGAATGTTCTTCTATAAACCAGAATCAAAATTCTGCACAGACAATATCAAGCCTATAACCTCTGACTCATTATGTATCCATGCCTACAAATATTATGCTACTATGGGAAGGCAACCCTTTATAGATAACTTAGCTAGGAAGACATTTTTCAGCCCAAAGAAGTCCACCGAAACAAATCAAACCCAGAAGAATTATCCATTCACCAGGATCCAGTGCAAATGCTGTGTCGTTTGCTAGCCTATAATTTCTTCGAGGGGCGCCACTCCTCAAGGTCACCCTGTAGCACTGTTATTGGTAATAGTTTTGAGTTAGGAAAACATGTGAAAGGTCCACACTGATGTCACTATGAGGCTATGCAAGCAGGATTTCCCTGTTGAGGATAGGGATGGTGAAAAGAACTTTAGATGGAACAGAGACCCCAAACCATCACAACACTGAAACAACTCCAACCTTTTATACCCAGCCTATCATTGCCTTATTCATATATGCATATTCATATAATTTAGCTAGGAAGAATGTGAACACATCACTTGAAATCTTTTTTATGCTCTTTCTAAATTCAGTAATTGCGTTTGGGGGAAATTCCATTCTGAGCTTTTAAAGGGACTAAAACAGCCCATAAAAACCAAAATTTAAAAAATATTTTTGAAAATAAAACTGTCTTGTGGGAAAAATTGCTATTTGTAGTTGATTTAGGAATGATAATGATTATTTCATTAGTCTTAGTTTTTTAGTAAAATGTTTTTTTGAAAATATATTTGCAGGAATTTTTTTAAAGAGAGCCTGAAACGCTTCAATAAAGGTATCACAGCAAAAAAGAAATTACACCATTGTTGAAAACCCTAAATAGGAAACTTATAGTCTCCAACTTGAACAACAAGGAAAATCACATTTTTTGCATGGAATAACCTCTTTCTCTTTGTTCTTTTTCTTTGTTACAAACAGGGCACTGAAGCATCATAGAGAGTTGTTTTACTTTTATTAAATAAAAAATAACACTCGTTTCAGCTGAAAGTAAGGAGCAACATTAAAACTCAATACAAACAGAAATTATTCCATATATGAAGGGGTTGTCCCCCTTCCTCAACTTTTGACAGACTATAGGAAAGCATTCGACCTTATAGAGCACCTCATTGCACTGACAAATCTAAAAGAGATGGGAGCTGGAAAAAACTTGCTGCTATTAGTGAGAGATTTTCTACAAGGGCAACGGTAATTGGTATATCCATTATTTGCCGATGATATCCGCTCTGAGTGGACCGAACTTACTTGTGGCTGTCCCCAAGGAGCGAAACTAGCTGCCCTTTTATTCCTTGCAGTCATCAATAAAATTCTAGCAGAATTTGAGGAGCGTTTCAAGTTCGTTGACGACTTGTCTTCACTTCTCAAATACATAGTAGAAAACGCAGTAGCAAAACAGCAGTTCGAACCAACAATTTTTTTGGACTTTGTTAACCAGTGTAAATCTAATAGCCTGCAACTGAACGAGCAGAAATCGAAAGTTCTATGCTTCAACCTGCTCAAACAAGATATTACAATACCAGATGTTCCCTTTCCAACTGTTTCGTCCCCGACAAAACTGGGCATGACTTTTACAAGCGATTGCTCATTTAAACTGCACGTAGACAATATCGTACGCAAAGGACACTACTCAATCCAAAGTTTAAGGAATATGCGAAGGCTGGGTTTCTCAGATCGTCAGCTCTTATCGGGTTACACGACATACCTCAGGCCAATCCTTGAATATTGTTGTCCTGTCTGGGGTTCCCAAGCACAAAACATTGCCTACATGTCAGAGGAACTAGAAGATGTTCAAAAACATGTTACTAAAGTAATTCTTGGACCCAGGTATGAGAGTTACGAGCATGCCCTTGTGGTTATGAGCTTGCCCACTTTGTTTGCCCGAAGACACGATTTGATAATGAGATTCGGGAAATCACTCATGTCAAGCGAGAAACATCACTCAATTCTTCCTCCAACCGCACCGACCCCCAAACTCACCCGGCATCAGGACAGACTGCAACCCGTCAAGTGCCGAACAAACAGATTTGCCAATTGCTTTGTACCATATTTTGTTAGTGTATTAAATAAGTGGTTTTTTTTTTTCTTAAATTCATTGTAAAGATAGCATAATTTAGCGTTCAGTTTTGTTTGCTACGAAAGCTATTTGATTAAACGAATACGAATACCTTGCTCTTCATGCTAAAGTTTTTAGCACTTTCAAAAAAGCTCCCTATTCTAATTCAACAGTCCTCTTGTTTCAGGAGTCATTCTTTAAAAATTGGGACAAACAGTCAAACTTTAGAGTTACGAGCCAGTTTATGAGGAGGGGGCAACCCCTTCATACACAGAATAATTTCTGTTCGTTTTTAAGTTTTAATGTTGTTCCTTAGTTTCAGGTGAAAAAACCTCATTGGAAACTCTTCTGTGGAAAGTTCCTCTCACATAAAATACCCCCCCCTCCGCCATAAAATTTCTTCCATACGATTCTATCCTTGCTCCCCCCCCCTCTATAAAATTTCTTGCAGGAGATTCAGCCTGAAAATTCTCCTTAGCATGCTTTTATTTGGAAAAGACTATTTGTTTTTCTGACTACTCCAGAAATCTCTCCCCCCCCCTCTGTGAAAATTATTTCCCAAAAATCCAAGCTGACTGAAAATTTTCCCTAGACAATTCCCCTGGAACATTTTCACTTGCAAATTTGAGTAGGCAAAGAGAAAGTAAGACAAATAAAATAATTTTGTATAAGAATTCTGTCAAGTCCCTTTAGTGTATAATTTTCCCTGGAAAGTTCACCTTTGGAAATTTCCCTCCACATAGAAAATTGTCCCCATGGAAACCCACCCAAGCACAAAATACCGCCATCCCAAAATATATATGTACTTCCCAATAACAAATGCTATAAATAAACAATTGACAAATTTTATAACTTAGAGACCTATCCCCAGAAGCTGGGGTGGGGTCTTGTTATGTCCAAAAACATAGTTTTGAGATTTTTCAACTATGCTAAACATAATGGCTTTCTTAAAATTTTGATCAGATGATTTTGGGGGAAAAAGAGGTATGGGAGGGGGGCTAGTTACCTTCCAATCTTTTTGGTCACTTAGAAAGGGCACTAGAACTTTTAATTTCCATCCAAATGAGCCCTCTCCCAATGTTCTAGGATCATCGGTTTGATACAAAACAAATAAACATGCATCCATGATCTTTCTTCTGACTAAAAAGAAAATTCGACATTTTTGCAGATAGAAGCTTCATACCTCTACAGTAGGGTTCTCTGATTTGTTGAACCTGATGGTGTATTTTCATTAAGATTCTTTGACTTTTAGGGGGTATTTTCCCTCTTTTTGAATAATCAGGCAATTTTTTCTCTGGCTTGTAGCCTTTTATGTGTAACACTAACTTAAAATGAATCTTATATATTTGGAATCAGCATAATAAGCCAATTCTTTTAATATATTTATTGATATCAAAATTCTGTTTTTTAGAGTTTCAGCTTCTATTGAGCTGTGTAGCTCCTTACTCGGGAAATCAGGTTAGCAGCTGGTGTTGTATAACATCAGGAGTTAAGTAGGGTTATGTTCTATACCCCTTTCATATTAAGAAGTAAAGAAGACTAAGTCACTAAGGCTAGAAATCAGTACAGATAAATAGGTGACGTTGGGTAACAAAAAAATTGATCAGGTGGACAGCTTCACTTACCTCTGTTTTATTATTAATAAAGACAGTGGGAGCAGTGAAGATGTGAAAAGTAGAATAATCAAGGCTCAGAGCGTTTTTTTGTTTGTTTTTTTTCACGATTAAAAAAATTGGAAGAATAGGAAGATAAGTCTGCAAACCAAGAATATTGGAGGCTACTGTAATGACGGTGGTCAAACATGGCTCTGAAGCGTGGGCGCTCCGAAAAGCAGATGAATATTTGCTAGGTGTTTTCCAGAGAAATTGCCTATGGATTGTTCTGGGTACCTTGCTGACTCGCTGTATTTTAAACAATAGGCTGTACAAAAAGTGTGGTTCAATCCCGCTTTCTAGGGCTATAATGAGAGAAAGGCTGAGACGGTTAGGGCACGTCCTGCAGATGATGGATGACAGATTGCCAAAGATTGTCCTTGTTGGCCAACTATCTAGGGCTAAAGCAAAAGCAGTTTATCTGTGGGTGGAGTGGGAGGATGTCATAAAAAAATATTCAAGGGAAATGGGCACTTCCTGGCAGGGTGTAAAGAGGGGGGCTTAGAATAGAGTGGGATAGAGGAGGAGTGTGTGTAGTTGTTCTGGCCTCAGGCGGCTTAGTGTTGTGGTGAGTTGTATCTTTCCTAATTAATTTTTGACTAACTTTTCAAATGTTTAACACTGTGACCCCTTAAGGGCTCAAAATGGAATTTGCCCCAGAAGGGATGATTGAATTTGGAAAAAAGCATAAAAAACACCAAGCAGTTTATTCAATGTCTTCCTAGCTAAATTATATGAAGATGTATATATTTACCAATTCAACAATTATCAACACTAATTTGTTCCCAAGTATTGTCTACTAATCCTATATCTTTGCATATTGTGCCATATTTATCTTACAGATAGAGAAATAGCTATTCTAAGTAATTACGTAAGTAATAAGATTAACAATGTATCTTCACTACCAAGGTTCTTGCTTCATTCTTGCAGTGCGTTGCTACAGCAAGGCTTGATCTCCAAGCTAAGGTTAAACCCACTGTACCACTACAGGACAAATGTCTATTATAAGCTTCTATCTTTTCTAATTTCAAGAATTTATGCCTTTAAGCTTACTCTAATTGGTCAATCATGATTATTAAAAGTTGAATATAGCTCAACTTACATTATTGAACATAAGATATAGTATTGGCACCCTAGCTGTGCATAATTCCAATTTTGTATGTGTTTGACCCTAATTTGTTTAGGGTGTTGGCAATATGCTAGTTATAGGAATCCACTCAGAAAGAACAACAGCTTCAGAAATTCCTACTAGAAACATTGGGCCTCTGTGTTTACTTTAATCATGATATAAACAGATTTACAATTTATGTTCTTTAATGCATTTATGTATTTGAATTTCTTTATGTGCTATGTAGCTATGGGTACAATATTTTCATTAGCTGTGTTTTTATGGGTTCATGTTTGACTAAGCATATTTCAAGCAGTAAGCTGTATAGAAAATGTGGCTCTGTCCTGCTTTCTAGGTCTATAATAACGGAAGTATTGAGATAGCTAGGTCACTTTTTGCACATTAAGGATTACAGGTTGCCAAAGATCATTCTTTTTGGCCTCCCATCTAGGGCCAAACAAGAAGCAGTTTGTCTTGGGGGTGGGAGTGAGAGAGGTTGTAAGAAAGGATTTAAAGGAAATTGGAAGTTTTTGTGAGTGGGTAAAGAGGGAAGCTTTGAATAGATTGGGATGGAGGAATAGCATGCACAGTTGTTTTGGCCTCAGGCTGCTTGGTTCTGCAGTGAGTTATTAGTAGTAGTAGCAGCAGAAGCTTGTTATTGATAAAATATGAATTTCCTACTGCTCAATTCTGATTAATTTTCTGTTCCCTTTAGCTTATGTGAATTCGTCTCACTTCAGGCTGCTTATTGAAACATGGGCACCACTCTCCTTCTCAGATTTTTTTTTCTTTATTTACAGTACTGATTAGACTAGCACCTTGTCTGAAGGAACTGTAGGGTAAATAATCATATCTTGGATGCAACTACATTTTGGACATAAGTATGACTAATTTAGACCGTGATTAAAGTTGGTTTTATGGCGACATTTGTAAAAATGATTCAGCTGCATTTTGGTCAATGATTTAAGTTTTAGTGATTCTAGTAAAAAAATAAGGGCTATCTTATTTTCTAAGTGTAGTTAAATTAAACAGCGGTTCAATCTTTAAAAGTGTCTGTTGGTAAAATTGTACCATTTTAGTATATCTTGAGGGAGAAAATAGAGGTGTATGTAAATATGTTGCCTGTTCATTTTCTTTGGGTTGCTACATATTACTTAACTGCATGAAAAGTGACTAGTTGCTCTACAGTTTGTGCAAACACCATGTGCAAAAGACTAATATTTATGGCTCCTACTAGAACTCTGCAGGTTTTTTAACCTTATCTTACAGAAGAGAGATTCAAGGTTGGTCTATACAATTTGGTAGAATTCTAGGTCAGCAGCTTTTGACTGTCTTGGAAATTTGCTAATATAGGTGAGTGAATCAGTCTTTCAGGAATCGATCTACGGTCCAAATTAGGACCGTAGAGAGAGGTATTGAACCTCATATCTCTGCCCCTCCATTCAATTGTAAGGCTTTAAAGGTAAAACCTTAAAAAAAGGACAAAAAAGGTAAACCTGTAGTTTGCTATAAATCATTGCTTTTTGGATGATACTTTCTTCAATGTCTAATTGTACTCATGTAGGAAGCTAATGAAGAGGAATGGTGAGCATATTTACATTCACTAATATTGGCCCTAATATCCAATAAAATAGCAGAATTTTAACCCCTAATACTTGGCAAATTCATTTACTACTAAAAATATAAGCTAAAATAATTTAGCAAAAATTAAATTACAAATATAAGCTAAAATAATTAGAAAATAAAATAATTTAAAATAATAGATGAAAATGATAGTTTAAATAATATTGATAACTTCAAAGAATGTTGATGTTTTACTGATTTAGCATATACCTGAAACTTCTCAACAATAAGGGAATTATCGGGGAAAGTCTTTAAATTGCTTTTTTGCATTTTAATTGTTTCATATTTGGTAAATATGTTCAGGGTTTTCTTTTTAACCCTTTCCTATATCTTGTTATAACTGAAGCAAGAATATATTAGAAAAGAGTAATTTCGGCTTCACATCTGGAAGCCTTTATCAATAGAAAAAGAACTAGCCCCCCAAAAAAACAACAACAATAAACACCATAAAAACATACAAGAAAAGCAAAAGGAAAAAAAAAACAAAATCCAATATGGTAGAGAACCAAAGAACAAAGCACTAAGGTAAAAAAAAAATGTCTGCTATATGTGTAGGCTACCATTATATATCTGAAGTATCTTTGGCATGGAATTTGACATAGCACACTTCGTTTTACCTGTTTTCAATTTATTTTCACTTCAATTACAAATGTAAAGGCAGTATGATCCAAGAAAATATTTAAATTTATTATATTTTTTTAGATAAGATTTTATTTCAAAAATGTATTATCACAAGTCCAGATGGGCTGAATTCAAATTTCCAGGTAAAAAAGAGGACACACAAAAAAGTCTAGTAAGTTGAAAAATAGGAAAAAAAGAACTCAATGTAAATTTGACATCTTTTGTGAAACTTATTATTTGATCCCTGAAATGTAATTGTATTGTGAAATAAAATTTTCGTGAAATAAAACTGAAATTCAATTCAATTTATTTATAACCGGTCAAAACAAAAAAGGGTGTAGATCCTTTAGAGAAAAATAGAGGGAGAAGAAAATTTATGCACGAAACAAAAATAAGTAGTTTTTAGAATCATAATAACATAATCATAAGATCCATAATCTAACACAATCATAATAGAAAACACATAAGATGAAAATCATAAGACATAAAAATCATAACCTAATCATAAAGATAAAGAAGACCAATCATGATTAAGTTTACAGGCGGAAGATTTAAAATCTTTCACTCTTTTATAAATAATTGTAGAAGGAAAGATGAGTTAAAATTTTTGGGACAAAAAAAAGAGTTACTAGTCTAAGGGGGCATTTGTAAAAGGAACTTAGCAAATTTAAAACAAGTCCGGTAAACAAGTTTTTTTTTTGAAGCAGGAAATAGTTGCCAAATAGGAGACAGAGCAAGAAGATGAGGCGCAGTTAGACTGTTGTAAAGTTTAGAAAGATGGAAACGACTAATGTGTGTAACGCTGGAGACAAGTGACGCATAAGCTATCCTTGTCTTTTTTCAAGATTTTGGATAGCAAGCTTAATAGTTTCCTTAATTGAATTTCTAATGGTCATTCTCAGGTAAATAAGGCTTTTGGAAAGGGGTTACAAGTTTTAGTAAGTTGGAGGGATTTATCAGAGTATTGAAATGTGAATTGCAGTGGTATATGTTACCAATAGCATCATAAAGCCAATTTTTTTAGACAGTTCAAAGCAATTCTACTTGTGCTTGGGATGTGATTTTGTCTATAGAGTGACGATTTACTATAGTGGTTTTCTGCTAAATCGAAAAGTTGTTAATCATGATTAATGAAAGTTTCTGAAATAGGTGTAAAACTCAAATTAGGGCCTGAGAAGGTGTTTTTAAACTATCTTCACCCCGTGCCAACTTGTAAGGCTTTAAATATTCTGTGAAGACACATTTATAAGTGTCTAAACTTATGAACCTTTTCCCCCCTAGTTTTGCTTAAGAGTGTACTTTTCTTGGATTATAGGCTTGGCCAAAACAGTTCCTAGGATATGAGCTGGGAGTATTTTTCAAAATTTGTATTGGTTTTTATAGTATTTTTAAACCTTATAAAACGGAAGTAATAGGGCTATGAGAACGAATGCACATCCTTAAGACATTATTTGGCATGTAGATCAGTTCCTGGAACTTTTATTCCTCTAGCACAAATTTTCATATTTTCAGGTTCATGAAAAGTTTGTGCCCTGGACGAGGGAAGGGATAGAAATAAATTCTTTTAGATTCCAATCTAGTCCTCCACTTTTGGAACACTTCTAGAAGTTTCATCCTCCTACCTCAGCAATTTTGCTTGTTGGTAGTTTCAGAAAGCTAACGAAATTCAGAATGCAAGATTACTCCACCAGCTTTTTGAATCTCACTGCGTAATCTTATTACATATTTTTTTTCAGGAGGGGTCCAAATATTCAGATCTTCAGTCAAAGATACTATCAGAAAGCCAACGAATTTCAGAATGGAAGATCAAGAAAGAGTTTGAGCTTAAACAGAAAGACCATGAGCTCTCTGTATCTGAGAGGGAAATTAATCACTTGCAACAAAAGATAAAGGAGTACCAAGAGCACGCTGCCAAGATTCAGAGTGTATTAGCAGAAGAAAGAGAAAACCATGAGGAGCTTGTTGCAAAGTAGGAATTAATGAAATCTATTTCCTATTTTTAACTTTAATAATCTTAATTTTTCAGCAAAAGTTTATTCAATAATTTCTGTTGGTTTTGTGTTTCATTTAATCATGGATGGTAATTTCTTTTCGGGTGAACTATTGAATGACTTTTTTTCAGCTCGTCTTACGTTTTGATATTGTTCCCTACTTTTTTTTTTGAAAAACTTCCTTTTTTAGAAGCTGTTTTTTTTTTAAATTGATATATTAGAGGGTGAAGAAATTCATTATTGACAGTGGGTGGTTGGCAATTTAGAAATATTTAAACATTATAAGCTGGCAAAATTTGGTTTTGGAGGGGAAGTTTATTTTAAATTTAAATTACCGAGCAGAAGTTTTATGTTGATGAATACAACTAAGGGGGAATTGCCTACCAATTCAAAGCGGGCAAATGTTGTTCGATAGAAAGAGTGTGATTTTTTGAAAGGATGTATACTCGTCTTCTTTGTAAGGGGAATGATGAAGATTTAAACCATTTTCCCCGGAAGTGCTCGATACTTTCTGATTTCAAATGAAAATATTTGCATGGGATTGGTTTGCCAGCTGTTTTTTGCCATATTATTTTTTTCAATCGTTTTTTTTTTTTCAAATTAATATAGAGTGGAAGCTGATTCAGATTTATACTAATCTCAAATATGTTGCATTTTTGAAGTCTAGAGTTGCCTATCATAGTTAACATCTAAAGAAAATATGTCGTTTTAGAAAAACTGGGAATTGCTCCGAATAACTGTAACTATCTATTGTGCTCTACAAAACAAGTAGCTAAATATTTCATCTTTCACATTTAAATAGGCTATATTTGGTTGATTAATTGATAACCTTAAATGCTGAAAATAAACAAATTCTATTTTTAACTAGTCTGTCCTGTCAGAACAGTCAGCTTGCAAAAATTACAAGCTAGGGGTCACTGACTTGAGTCTCAGTGGCCATTGTTTGGTTTGGGGCGAGGGTTAGTCGCCTTTAACTGCAAGACATGCCAAAACTCCACTCAACTTCAAACAGGTACCTAGAGGAATCTAGGGGAAACACTGGAAATGTAAAAGGTTTTTGCCAAACCATGTAGCCTATAGCACTGGAGGCAGAGCATCAGGAGATAGGCATCCGAGCTACGTGGACCTCATTGATCTGTATGATATTTTTTTTTTAATCCTAGATTTTACTAACCCCACAGTATTTCATTCATGGTAAACTTGGTAGCACAATTTGCTGTTTGCTTCCTTGATAAGTAGTTGTTCACTAACTAGCCGGAATGTCATGTTGCGTTGGGGCGCATCAAAATTTAATTAAGTGGCATTAATTTAGTATATTAATTATCTTAATTTGGACTTTTGTGCAAACTGTAGTCCATAAGAACTTGTTTGGCAGCGTTGTTGATTGCCACAGGGTAACAGCCAATTTTGAGTGTCATTGTCTTGAGGCCCACGGACATAACAACAAAATAAGCGCAATAAATGAAATCCTTGAGAATAAAATCTAGCAGGTCTGATCCTTATTCAGTCGATTGAAGAGAAGTCCCTATCATATTTGAAGAGTTTTCATCCCGCTTATGTCAAGTCTTCTCTTAAATGCCTCAGCTAATAGTGCATTAGCAGTGTTGTCACCTGAACATTTCCAGAGCCATGTTTGAGTTAGCTTTCCAGAGTTGACATCTTGTCGACATTTTGTTCTTTAGTCTTAGATTTGTTCCTTTTTTCCGCTTGGAATAGCAAATCGAACGCATTTCTTGGCATTAATTTCAAATATAATACTAAATATAATATAGAATACTATAATAAATACTATAAAATACAAATATATTACTATAATACTAAATTAACCAACTGTCAGCTTATATTTAGCTAATTAATTGATTCCATTGCTCCTTACCATTCTTAAACACACAAAAAAACAAATGTCATGATTTCCCTATATTTTGAATTTGCCGCCTGAATTTATAATTTCTATGTCGACAAGAAGAATGAAAGACCTTTTTTTTTGCGTTGTCAAAATTCGGAAAAATGTCTACATGATGACAAAATTTTAGAAATCAAACACCTGTTATGTCAGAATCAAATAAAACGGCATAATTCCTTGTCGTGCCGACAGAGATCCTATACCAAACGCGGTTCAGTTATTAAGTACTCGCCCACTGAAGTAATCTTGTCTGACTTTAGTCTTTATTGAGCCATTCTGTTACATTTATTTCTGTTTTGAATAGAAATTTTCCGCTGTTTTTTCTGTAGGCCCTTTCTTCTTCTGAAACAGCAAACCAAAATGCTTTATGCAAAATAAATTTGACTGTTTTTTTTTTGTTTTTTTTTTACTTTAACTAATAGTGGATCTGTTTGGGTTACTAGTAAACAAGGCTGTATCCACGATTTTCGGTAGAGGGGGGGGGGGTACGACAACTAGTTTTCACAAAACGCATCAGAAATTTGTTTACATGCGTTTTGTTACTTTTTTTACGAGTCGGACCAAAATTGAGGGGAAGGGTCAAACTCGACGAGCCCTCCTCCTGGCCACGGCCTTGCTCTTAAAGTATCGCCACTGGTCCCACTGATCTGATGTTTAGGGCTTTCAGACACATCGCAGTGAATTTCCCTTCTGACAAAAAGCAGAGATGCAAGAAATATGTAGAAAGTGAAAATGAAATAATATTACCTATATAATTGTAGGATTTACCATTGTAAGTGTTTATCAACTGTTTTCGAAAACGAGTTGGAAGATGCCAAAGCAGTGAATCGTAGAAGCAGAGAAGAACGGAAATTGTACAAGAAAAGAGTGGATATTATTGAGAAGAAATTGAAGGAGCATGATATAAAGAAAGAGAAGATAATGAAAGATATTGACCGACAAAAAGCCATTCATATAGAAAAAGGTAAGAGTTGTTTAGTTCATTGTTTCTTTTCTACCTAGCAGGGTGCAAATATGGAAGGCATCACTATACTTTGTAATTATTATTAGTATCATTATTACCCTCTCTCCAGTAAATGTAAATGCTCGCTATTAAAGAAATACATCGTATTAACATGAGAATCATAAAATCGAACAGGAATTATGACATCAAAATTTTCAGACAAACCAAATATTGGACTTTTTTTTATTTATTTTATTTATTGTTTATTATTTTATTTTTTATAACATCTTGAGCTGTTGACCTGGTTTTGTCAATTTGTTTATTAATTGATTCCAATGCTCCTTACCATTCTTAAACACACTAAAAAACAAATGTCCCGAATTCCCGAAAGAATTTATTCATAAATTTTAATACTAAATAATTGAGAAAAACTCGAGAAAAGTCTCATCCGACGAGACTTTCCGCTAAAACGGTTTCAAATTACATTGCTTCTACTAAAATTGTACTTTGTTCTTAGTTTTTCAACACCAAATTGAAATTGTTTAGTTGCAGTAGAAGCGAATATCAACTCCTTTGCTAACCTCACATAAAAATTGAGATCAATGATATTAAATACACGCATGGTTTGGACAGGAATATTTTTTTCCTGTCTCATATTATCTTGTACGTTTGCTCCAACATAAATTCTTTCGGGAATTCTTTCCAAAACATCAAAAACATAAATTCTTTCGTCAATTTGTTGACCTGGTTTTAAATATTTTTGGCAGTTACAGTAGATGAAGGTAAACCATGCCTGGGGCTGCTAATTTGCAAAGAAACTATGTTTACCGATTCGTTTAATTACTCAAGGCTCAGCAAATTTGTAATGAGTAGTGTCGCGTTGGTTCATGGGAAGAGAAATTGAAGAATGGGTGGACGTCCATGTTGTTTATTTTGAATACAGTAAGACAGCCACCAGGTGTGGCGCTACCAGGTGTGGAAGGGATTTAAAGTCTTGTATCTGGGGAAGGAGTAACTCTTACTATTAAGATTAACCAAAATAAAAGCTACCATTCCTGAATAAGCTTCAAACCGCGAGTTTTTTTCGCTAGATAGTTTATTTTTTTTTAATGTATTTTTACATTCAATGGTTCTTTGCTAGGTATTCATTAGTAGGGGACGCATTTATTGATAATTTGGTAAATCTACTCTTCTTTGTCTATCATCGCCATTGGAAATTGGAAATAGTGTTAGTAACAAGGTAGTAGTATTTTACTACGGTTGTATTCACACTATATTAATGATATGGTTGATCATTCTAGGGAGGAATGGGCCCCAACGGTTTCACTAGGAAATCTTACTTTATCTCTGTTGCTATTTGCATGATGATGCAGTGCTGGTCGGTAAGTCTCCACATTCTGTTGAATATACTAGAAAGATGTTTAGCTAAAAAGAAACTGATCTTGAATAATAAAAAAACGGAGATAATGCTTTTTAGAGTGACCAATAATCTGAATGGTGAACGAAAAACTACATTTTTCTATAAATGTGAGATTTTGAAAGAAAGTGAAGTATATGGGAGTAATCTAAACAACTAAGGTTGGAAAGAGCCTGTAAAAGAGGTGATTAAGAGAGGGAAGGCAGTTTCATCAACAGTGCTACGCAACTCAACTCTTTCAAGTATAGAAGACTTAAAGATGCATAAATACGTTTTTAATACTAAAGTGCGTTCTGCTTTACATTACGGAGGCGAGCTCTGGGGATATGATCCGGCAGAACAGTTGGAATCAATACAGCTGCAGTACTTTCGATTAAATTTTTTAGTTTAATAACGGGGTATATTCAAGAAAGTAAACAACACCAAAAAACACAAAAAAAAACAATACAACAGAACAATTAACCCTCCTTAAGCTTTTACTTGCTTGGAGTAATGCCTGAAACATAAAAATAAAATTTAGGAAAGAGAAGAAAAGAGAGAAAGAAAAAAAAATCTGCGCTTGCCCTGCTCCTGGTCACAACAACTCATTCCACCTACCAACACACCCGAAAAACCCGTGTCTCTATCAAACAATTTATTTCCTTTAACTTTTTTTTGATGGGAAACTTGAGAGCGAATGAAATTCAATTTTTATTATTCTTCAGAAATCATACAGCCGGAGACAAACTGTTTTAAGATCTCTGCGAAAATCACTCACATTTGCTGACTTTTTCAAAAATTCAGGAAAATTATTCCAACGTTTGGTCCAATATGATATATTGAGAATAAATATCTAGTTCTAACAACTTGAGATGTCCTCACATTATTAGCATTTCGCGTAGAATAATTGTGTATTTAAAAGATTAATTTGTGTCCGCTTAACGTCACATAATCAGACTATAAAATGTGACCTATAATTATTTGCGCTTAGATAAAGTACACTAGAGCAAATGATATACTACTGGGTAAAGATTGTTAGTCTGCCGGATGATAGGTTAGCAAAGGCAGCTCATTTGGAGATCCTACGGTCGAATCGGAAAAGATCATGGCAGTATCAAATAAAAACCGTATTTGATGGAGCTGGACTCTCTTATATTTAGCCAGAGAAGGACAGATCTCTTGTGGCTCCGTTTAGGAGTAGAATGGAAGACCAGGAAATCCAGATTTGGAACCAGGCAGTAAGGAGTTCAGACCCGCTGAAGTTAGGTGCCGAGGTTAAAGAGGTTTTTGGTTTCGAATTTTATGTTAAATTATATTTACCGCCCGAGACATAGGGACAGGGTTTCATATTCGAGCGAATTGTCCATCATTGGACAATAGAAAAAAGTTTTTCACAGAAAAAGGGTGGTCTCATACACGAATTATTCTTGCCCCAGATGCAATACAGGAGTTAAGAATGTGGCACATTCTGGCTGGATGTCTGCAGCTTTCTAATTTAAGAAGTAAATTTTTTAAGGGGGTACTCTTGGTGACTTTAAAAAGGACAATCATCCAGGTTTGTAAATATGCCAATGAAGGGCTAAAGAAAGGAGAGTGACACATTTTTTTTTTTTTTTGGGAGGGGGGAGTGGTAGATGATCATTATCTATGTTATTTTTTGTTATGTGTTATTATAGAATAATGTGTTGTACGGCCTTGCTAGGTTTATAAAGATAAACATTTGTTCTATGCATGATATTAATGTTGAAAGGAAAGGAGGGTAATAAAATCTTGTTTTTATTGTTGTTGTTGTTGCTTTTGCTGGGAGGGGGCTGTTGCTTTGGCCACAATACTATAAAATGTCGAAAGCTCTATCGAATGACATTGCCTGATGTCGTATTTGTTTCCCAGAAGTTTGATCTACTCCTGGTGCTGTCAAGCGTTGCCATTAAAGAGTCAAGCGTTGAACGCTTCCGGCGGAATCCATATTGGTGGTCACCTAAAAGTTCATTTGACTCTAGGCACTGGTAAAGTGAATGATTTGGAACCTTTACGTAAACTTTCCCAATGTAGAAGAGGAGGCTGATAGGCATATATGAGCCCACGCTCAGTGGATCGCCTTCTGGTTTATGTATAGGAATGACAATGGCAGATTTCCATATGCATGGAAAGGCTTCAGATGAAAAACACAGCCGGAAAAGCGATGACAAACGTCAAGCCAATTCAGCACTGCAGGTCTTTAAGACAATTTTCAGGATTCGTCAATATACCTGTTTTATAGTAACGATTCTCGGTTGTAACATTTTATTATGAGACCACGCTCACCTCTTGCTCAAACGGTAAATAGTCATAGCATCACCTCTGAATGTCTCATTTGAATCTGTCTTAACGATAGCCTGGACAGTTGAAATTAAAAAAAAAGCTTTAAAAAAAGTTTAGACTGGGGTCTACATTAGAAAGACGTACGCGTACTTCGAGTTGTTTTTTTTAGGTTGGTGTTAGAGAAACGTTTAAAAATGAGGTTTCATGTACTGTCTAAAGCTTATCCCCTTCCCCTATTGGCATTGAATGAATTTTTAAAAGAAAAATTTAGAAGACTTTCCATTTCAAGAAAAATGGCTCTGTCCTTTATTGCTGAAAAATGAAAAATGGCTCTGTTCTTTATTCCTGAAAAATCTGCTGTGGTCTATACATCTCAACATTAATTCAAAAAGTAACGTTAAATCGTAAGAATGCAAAAACCTAAACTGTAGATTAGGATCATCGCTTCAGATTACTTAAAAAAATAACGTCAGAGAAATAAGGCAAAATGTTATTCCAAAACTGTTCTGTAAGAGAGGCTGCTACTGCCAAGTACCAGAGAAGGGTATTAAGGTAAAGTAATACACTCCAAGGATATTAAGGGTGTTTTAATGCACATATGATTTCATACACCTCTTACTACAGATTATGAGCAGTGTCACGTCTGCCTCGATGGCAGCTTTATGCCTAATCAACACTCCATTTACCCTGGGCATACCGACATTGATTTTCTCTCTCCTTAAATATAAAGTGAATTTGTGTTTTGAGAGGTACTTGAAATAAAATAATTAAATAAGAAATACCTTGTTAAATAGAAATGGAACTAATATTTGAATGACAAGAAACAATATCTATTCTTGACCGTAAGTCCAGTTATCTTGGCCGAGTGCTACAAAAGAGTGTTAATGTACCAAGGACACAACAATAAAAACATTCCTTATTTCTTTGGATCCATCTTAGGTCTATTCATACCTGAAAATCGGGACTTTCTAAGATTTTTATTGCCACTGTTTCAAAATTATGAAGTTTTTAGGGCAATAACGTCAGTGTTGCCACAATTAACCGTGAAAATGAATAAGCCAAAATGATTATCTTACGTTGACAGCGGTTTTGGTCCATAAAGTTGAACATTAACAATATGTTGATTCCCAAAGACAACTAAACCTTCAGAAGGTTACTACTCCTTCTTAAACTGTTTAGTGTCATTTGTTTTTAGCTTATTTTTTTGCGGATTCTTCACCCACGTTTTTTTTAGATTTGGCACCCGCTACGGCCAAGAGCTACATAACTGTATATTGAGGTCTTTTTCATTAAAAATTGAATTCTTTTATCTTTTCTGATCCTTTTTAAGACATATATAATCCTATAAGTTTCCACTTAACACATTCAAACAATCAGATTTCATTTCTACTTGGCACTTTAGGTTTACGTAGTGTACCTCCTGAATATTAAGGGGACTATTCTGCCAGAAATCGTGAATTTTTTCGTCATTTCCTCCTTTTACAACTAAGCATGAAATAAAAGGTTAACGTTTTGTATTTCTAGTGGCAAGTTTGAAGCAATTTTTCGAGAATAGAATTGAAGACGTTAAAAAGGAAGCAAAGATGCACTTGAATAAAGTTCAGAACTCTCATCAAGAACAATTTTCTTCGTTAAAAAAGGATCTAAATGAACTCGCAGAAGCAAAGATGTGTCTTGATGCGGACTTAAGCAATTCCAAAGGTTAGTTCATGGCTAAGAAAAAAGTAACATGAAGTTTAATGAATTGTGCTAACGTGCTAAGCGTAAAATAAGGGTTTCAACCAACGTAGGTCTTTAAATATTTTTCATAGACAATTTGTTATGCCTACTTAAAATCAATCCTATTTTGTTGGTCTCTTGATGCTAGCTTAGAAAAAAAAAACGATTAGGTCAGAGGATGTAAAAGTAAGAAAAGAGACCGAGAAAAAGAAAAAATGTGTAAGCGTATTTAGGTTTCTCTGTGCTCCCCCTCCCCTAAATTTCAAATTTCTTATAATTTCTTACTGCAGAAATCCCCATTTCTACGTTTTTTGGTCTTTTGCCACACACTCGCTCTCCTCTCTGAATTCCAGATGGGGGTTTTATGTATTTTTGTTGAGTTCAGAAAAGTTAATATCATATATGGAGCCGCATCTGTGGAACATTGATAGAAGAAGGGGGAGAGTTCGAAGATTCTGACATTATTAGGTATGCCACTGCCCACTATCTTTAACTAGATTTATTGCTGAAAATAACAATTTTTAAGGTTGACTAAGCTTGAAAAATAGTGTCTCAAGAGGCCTGAGCTTTGTTAGGAATAACTTTAGGAAATCAATTAGTACTTGTTTTGCCTACTTAGGATGAATTAAAGATTTTTTTGTAATTTTGGATCGTTTTGAGTCATATTTGGGTTTATTGTTGAAGAATAAGGTTAGTTCTTTCTGCCTCTGCGGTCTATAGTCCGAAACGCATTTAAAGAATCTGCAGCTTTTTGCGAATAAATATTTGCATGTTAAAGAGCAAGGTCGAATTGCCATTCACTGTCCATTATGGCTTCGAAAATGTATTTCAAGAATCTCTATCTTCAGTGAAAAAAATTTTAACGAAGTCATCATTGTAAGCCCTTTGAAGCCATTATAATCATAGATGTCTTTGGGTTTTTTTTTTCAGTCCTTCAGTAACCTGATCCAGCGATCGTAAAATATCCGAAGAGGGCTCATTCCAGTACAGATTCAAAACTTTAACACCCTCTTTCAATAAAAGAAGAGACGTCCAAACAGTTCAATAATGTGAAAAATTCAAGGAACAAGCCATATCCGAAGAACCCTTTTAAACTCGAATAGCCTAATAATAACTTCTTTTTTTTAATTTTCTTAAAAACATCTTTTATAACAACCTAAAATGTCATAGTGACATTTTGTGTTTATTCTATGTTATTATGATTGGTTAAGTTACATTAAACAGAAGTTTGGTATAGTAAATCTGTTGGTGGGGGTTTGAGCTAGGCTACGGTGAGATGCTTGAAAAGATATGGCATCATAGGTTACCGACTGAGATAGTCTGCAGGGGGTCATTGTGCTCACCTCATCTCGCCATAACTTCGTAGTAAATTTCTGTTTTTGTGTTTTATGCGGTACGTTTTTATTTGAAGTATGATCACATAATCTAAATCACTTCTGTAAAGAGAATTATACTCCGGCAATATTTTCTTGGTTAAAAGCATATATGCATGGTGACTATAATCTATGATAGTTATATATTACTACTACTTCTAGTAACAACACACTGCAGAACCAAACCGCCTGAAGCCAACCCAGCTACGCACGCTCCTTTTCTACCCCAATCTATTCATAGCCTCCCTCTTTACACCCTCTCAAGAAGTTCTCATTTCTCTTGAATCTTTCCTCACGACAACCTCCCATTTCATTCGGGGGCGACCTGCTTTTCGTTTGTCCTTAGAGTGTTGCCGACAAGGAGGATCTTGGGCAATCTTTCATCCTTCATCCGCAGAACTTGTCCTTGCCATCTCAATCTTTCTCTCATTATAGTCCTAGAAAGAGGAATAGGGCTATTTTTAAGATAAAAAAAGGATAATGATCTCGAAAACCATTGCTGGCGCACAGGGCATCGACTCGGCGTTTCAGTAGCTAGATTTTTTTTTAGAGGGACAAATAGCTCGCCTGTCGTCTAGCCTTACCGCAGCAAGGGTTGATCCCTGATCCCCATGTTTCCAAGCAGAGCATTAATCCACTGTGCTACCATTGATCATGGCTATTATTATATTTAATATATAGATAGATATAGATATATTTCTCACAAAAGCCCCATGGGCCATGGATAATACAAATACAGCGAAGCGCATAAAACATAATAATAAGTTCAAACACTTTTGAAAATAACACTACGATAGAAAACCCTCCCTATGTCTCATCCCCACACTCACAAAATTTCCCAAATTTATAATATCCACTTTGCAACTACTTTCCATTTTATTTTCTAAACACCTTCTATCCATGACATCCCTCCCAGAAATTTCCCTTCTAAGTACCTTCAGTTCTTCACAACAACACATAAAATGTTCTAAATCTTCAGACTCCCCGCACATCAGACAAGAGAAGGGACCACTCCGCACCTTAACCTCCCTAAATACTTTCTTCTCCCCCCCCAAGCGGCTTAAAATTCGCCCTTACTGATAAGACCCATTTTAAAGTATCATTTTGGAGCCCAAATTTTAGATATATTTCTTCTCCCCAGGCTTTTGTAATGTTTCTATATATTCCAAGGGATTGTGACTTAACATTGCCTTCTTGTCAAACCTGGATCTCTTGATCTTGTAGCACTTTTTCTACAGCAATGTAATAATATCGCATAAGATAATAACAATGTAATCATATCGCATAAGAATAATGTGTCACATTATTAGGCTGTTAATATTTAATATATCGTTGTAAGAATTATAATATGGTATTATATATTATTGCGACCTGCTGGTTCCGCTTGTGATAGTGCAGTGGATGGAGCCGCGCATGAAATTTCTGGGAAATACGGTTGTAACTTGCCTGTTGCCAGGCATTCAAAGAGTTGCCACCTTAAGGTCAATGTAGTCAAGAAGCTAACACGGCTTTGTGCTCCTGTGTTGGTCTCAGTGCTCTGCTCAGTTGGTCTATTTCCAATGTTTAATTGGATATTATTATATGACTTTTATTATCATAGGCAGCGGATATTGCGCCGCCTAAGTAAAGAACGATGTTGGCACAATATTTATTTATTTATTTTTCTTGGTCTTAAACCAGGGCACTTCGTATCGAAGGAGTTGTCGTAGAAACTTCGAAAAGGGCTCATTCGATTGGAAATTGTAGTGGCTAGTGCCCTTTCAATAGCCGAAAGTGATGGGAGGGCAACTGGCCCCCTCACGCCCATTATTCCCCCAAACACATCCAATCAAAATTGTCGAGATAGCCATTTTGTTCAGCGTAATTGATTTCCAGATAGAAAGTATGTTTTTGAGGAGGTCACTCCCCCACAACCCTCAGGGCAAGGGTTTTAAGTTATGCCCTGGGGGCATATAAGAACGATGTTGGCACAATGTATTATTTACTATTTTTTTCCTTTAGACCAGAGTGCTTGGTATCGAAGAAGTTGTTGTAGAAACTTTGAAAAGGGCTCATTCAATTTGAAATCGGAGTTGCTTGTGCCCTTTTTAATAGTCGAAAGTGAATGGAAGGCAACTAACACCCCTTCCACGGCTAACATTTCCCGAAACAAATACAATCAACATTCTGTGATAGCCAGTTTGTTCAGCGTAGTTAATTTCCAGATAGAAATTATGTTTTTGAGGAGGACACTCCCCACAGCCCTCAGGGCAAGGGTTGTAAGTTGTGCCCTGGGGTTATACAAGGTTTTTATAGAAGGCGTTGTCGTAGAAACTTCTAAAAAGGCTTATTCGATTGGAAATTCAAAGGGCTAGTGTCCTTCTTAATATTCGAAAGTGACTGGAGGGCAACTAACCCCCCTCTCACGCCCACGTTTTCCCCAAACATATCCAATCAAAATTTTCAGATAACTTTTTTTTAACGTAGCTGAATTTCTGTGAATTAGGCATTTGAGGAGTACAAACCCGCCCCCCCCCCACAGACCTCAGGGCAGGGGTTGTAAGTTATGCCCTGGGGGTATATAAGGTTTTTATAGAACGCATTGTCGTAGAAACTTCAAAAAGGGTTCATACGATTGGAAATTGAAATGACTAGTGCTCTTTTTGATAGTCGAAAGTGATTGGAAGGCAACTAACACCCCTTCCACGCTCCACCATTTCCCCAAACTCATCCAATCAAAATTTTGAGATAGGATTTCTGTTCTGTGCAATTTAAAGTTCAGGAAATTATACCTTTGAGCAGGGCACTCCCCCCACAGTCTTCAGGGCAAGGGCTATAAGTTATGCCCTGGGAGCATATAAGTATTTTATTGAAATAGTTGTCTTAGAAACTTGAAAAAGGGCTTATTCGATTGGAAATTCAAAGGGCTAGTGCCCCTTTTAATAGTCGAAAGTGATTTGAGGGCAACTAACCCCCCTCTCACGCCCACCTTTTCCTCAAACACATCCAATCTAAATTTTTAGATAGCAATTTTGTTCAGCGTAGTTGATTTCCAGATAAAAATTATGTTTTTGAGGACACTCTCCCACAGCCCTCAGGGCAAGAGTTGTAAATTATGCCCTGGGGGCATATAAGATTTTTATAGAAAGTGTTGTCGTAGAAACTTCAAAAAATGCTCATTCGATTGGCATACCTTTGAGCAGGGACTTACAGTTCAAGGGCTAGTGCCCTTTTAATAGTCGAAAGTAATTGGAGGGCAACTAACCCCTCCTATCACGCCCACCTATTTTCCAAACACATCCAATAAAAATTTTAAAATAACCATTTTGTTCAATGTAGTTGAAAGTTCTGGAAATTAGATCTTTGAGGATGACAGCCCCCCCCCCTTCACAGCCCCCATGGCAAGGGTTGTAAGTTATGCCATTGGGGCATATAAGGTTTTTATAGAATGTATTGTCGTAGAAACTTCAAAAATGGCTCATTTGATTGGAAATTGTAATACCTAGTGCCCTTTTCAATAGTCGAAAGTTACCCGAAGGCAACTCACAACCCTTCCACGGACACCATTTCCCCAAACACATCCAATCAGAATTTTTAGATAGGCATTTTTTCCACGCAGTTTAAAGTTCAGGAAATTATACCTTTGATTTGAACGCTCCCCCCACAGTCTGCAGGGCAAGGGTTATAAGTTATTCCCTGGGGGCATATAAGTTTTTATTGAAATCTTTGTCGTAGAAACTTGAAAAAAGGCTCGAAAATAACTTACTTAGGCTTATGAGGATGGTTTGAATCACCTTCGTCTGACTTCAGATATGTCCCATCATAAGGGACTGACAGCCTAACTTTCATCGTCAATGCCCCCTCCCCCTCCCTACCAAGACAACTTGCATACTAAATATTTCATTAGAACAACTAAAAAACATGCCAGGAGACTTTTAATTTAAGAAAGTTTCGCAAAATACCCAGAAAGATACCAAAATTTGTATCTGAAGCATTTGATTTGTCGCTTTAACATGTCATTTGTTGACCTTTAGGCAGCCCTTGCTACTTTAGGTTTTTATTTTTTATTATGTGCTGCCTTTCTTAATATATTGACAAGGTACGTATCCAGGATTTTTTTTCGGGGGGGGGGTGTTTTACAATTTTTTTTGTTTTCCTGAGTGTGTGTGTGTGTGGGGGGGGGGGTGCAAAAAAAGGCATCAAAATTTGTTTATATTAGTTCTTGTTACTAGTCGGACAAGCATTTCAGGGAGAGGGGGTTCAAACTCCCCCCCTCTTGATACGGCCTTGATATTGACATGATTGCGTCAGCTAAAAAGTGTCGAAGCGAATATACATATTCTACTCTGTAAGGATAATTGTAGCTATAGATTTTGGTGATGGGGTGTTAGACCTCTAATGTTCAATGTGGTTGGAGTCCAGTCAGTAGATATGTCATTATACTGCGCATGGAGGGTAGAGGGATTTCAGCTTAAGACAGAGCAGAAAAGTTACCTGTTAGAGGAGTCAAAAGGGAATGAAGAAGAGGTTTTGTCTTTATGTTTGTGATGTTTTTTTTTGATAAATTAGTAGAAACCTCCTTTTTTGCAACTTTGTTCTTTTTTTATAGAGACGATCAAAATTTTGACCGAAGAAATCAGTGAACTGAAACGAAGTAATAATAATCTTCAGAGCCTTTTAATTTCTGCAAATGAAACAGAAAGTTTGCTTAAACTCAACCTAGGAGAAAAGACAAAAGCCCTAGAAGAGAAGGAAAGAGAGGTGACCACTTTCAAGGAAGAAATAGAAGCAACGAAACAAGAGTTAGATAAGGTATTTATTTAATTATATTCTTATGTTTAAAGGTGAAAACATTTACTCAAAAGAAGTTCTGTGGTGCGGGTTTTCACAGCCACTCGCTGAGTACGTTCCAACATCATAATAATTATTTGCCGTAAAGATTTTATCATAAAATATTTTAATAATTTTTCACTATAATTATTTTACCCTATTCTTTTATGGTATTTATTTATTTTATTTATTTTTTGATTTAGCTTATTTTATTTACCATTATTTTTTATTACTATATTATTTTTTATATATGCTATTTTTTATCATTAATTATTTTATCATAAATTATTTTACTAATTTTTTACTATGGTTTTATTTTACCATATTATCTTTAGAAATTTTATTTATTTTATTAACTGTTATTTTTTTATTACCATAGTATTTTACCATAATTATTTTGTAACAAATTGTTTATTAATTTTTTACTATAATTACTATACTATATTATTTTTTTAGTATTTTTTTTTTTTGGTTTTCCGTAAATTCACCAAAAATACTCAGTTACATTTTAGTTGAGGCGATTTGGATAACGAGAAATAACAAATTTTAGGCCAAGAAGCAAACAAGCAAAAGCTAAAACAAGCCATCTTAAGACATAGGAAATGAAAATAGTGTTGCATGGATACTCCCTCCCCCTCCTTATAGATTAGTGCAATATTTTTTCAGGCTTAAGGATTTTCCTACATTTTTGAGCTCCTTTCTTTTGCAAATGCCAACGTGATTGGAACAGTAGATAAGGACTGCATCGTAATTGTTTCTTTCAGATTATTAGATTTTTTGAGGCACCAGAACAGGTAGTTATTTTACACGAATATTAATTTTATGGTTGGTTATTTTATGTTAAATAGTAAAATTTTTGAAAAATAGTCATTGATGTACACAATGTTTAAGTGTTTAAAATAACTAACAAAACGTTATTTTATGGGATAATCTTGATTTAAAAGTTTAAAGGTTAGCTCTGTAATGTAATTAGAGTATAGCCTATACTCTATAATAGCCTATTCATTGTTTTCAGTTTATTCTGATTTTATAGATGGCCCTAGATACAAAACACATGGTATTCAGTATTAAAGTGATCGAAGCCCATTTTTTGGCTTTTTTTTTGTTTTTACTTTTTTGACCAGTGTCAGGCTTTGCCTGAGTCTTGACAATCTTCAGTCAACCTAACTCGATAAATCTCTGCTCTGTACAGCGGGATTGAATTGCAAAATAGAGCTGCTATCAACAGACCATTTTGCCAAGTTGACCCCTTTCATTTATCCGTCTTTGCTTTCTCAGTCCTGATTACTTGGCTCTTTAACACAATAAGCTTCTTACGACCAACATTTCTCTCCTACCTGCAAAAGGCTGAACAGAAACAGTTCAGCTTTTTCTACGGGTATTGGATGGTATTGGTGGCTACTGTTCAAAGGTATTGGAAGGGTATATACACGGTATTAGTAGGGTATATACAAGGGTATTGGTAGGATCTGCTCAAGGGTATTCAAGGGTATATACGGGTATTGGTAATTATGATGCTCTTCCAGTCCTTTTGTGGTGGTAACTGTTCAAGGGATATTAGGCTGATATTTTATCAATATTGAGGTGCTGAAATTTTCACCTTGCCCTTATCTTGGACAATTTTCTGATCTTGATTGGAAATTTCTCATAGTGTTTTTATTTCAATTAATTAAAAAAACTTTTTCAACAAAATAGGTTTTTAAAGAAAAGTAAAGAGCTACATTTAACCAAAAATGAGCCCATTTTAAAAAAAATGGGCTGGACTGATCGCCAGAGGAAAGTTTCTGAAAAATATTCCAAGATACGTGTCTCAAAGTGATTGTTGCGAGTCAGGATATAGTGCACTACTATCTAGATAATTGTCGATTATTAATGATTATAAAACTGTATGGTAAGCTCTCTGTCAAGGCAGTACAGCCGTAATGAGACTCCATTGTAATCGGAAATAGAGTTGAAACCGCTGCGGTAGCAATGTGATAATATTTCGGTGTTGCTGTGCTGTATGACCCCATACTTTGGATCATCTTCAAACTATAAGTTTTTTTTTGCTTTTCTTCTCCTCTTTTTGAGGGTAGCAATGCTATTTATTTTTTTGTTTGCTGAAAATATGTTTTTTCTTTCCATACTGGTCTCTTAGGTTGATTTGTTGTGTTGATCTTTTGTTGATTTGTTTTTGGAAAAAAACTGTAACAGTAAACAAAAATTTTTGTTATTTTTTAGGTTTTTTTAAGTTTATTTTGTAAATTAAAAAAATTTGCATTAATTTTGTTTTGTTTTCTAATCGAGGTTAAAAATAAGGCTGCAAAGCTAAGACCGAACATTTAGTGCTACAAACCTGGCTGAATAGGGACTAAAAATAAAAATAATATGTAATACGCCCAATTTTGTAAGATTGGAATAAATAATCTAACAAGAATTCGGATTATAAAAAAACGAAATGATAATCCAAATAAATTTAACAATATGAAAACAAACTGAACAACTAACCGAAAATTTCGTTCATATTTCTAAAATTGTTAGCAGTAAATTATAATCTTTGTCTCTGTGAATAAATGAAGTTTATTTATCTAATTGGTTATTTTATTTGTATTGCGTAAATTGTTTTTTAAGTTTTATTGTTATTATTATTATTTTGTAATGAACAAAAATTAGAGCTGAAAGTTTGACACATAGACATGATGCTCTAAGCTAGTCTGACCAGGACACTGTAGATAAATTTAGACAGTACAATAATTCCCTGTCTCAACCTTTAGACAAAGCCGGACCGAGTTGCAAGTGCTCTGGAGAACATTTGAACAAGTATAAACATCAGCGACATTAGATTTTTTTTCACGGGTGGACATGTCAGATTTCTCTTGAACGTGAAACTTGGCTTTACCTTTGTAACACTAACTTTTAAAGAGTATAATTTTGAATTAATTTATTCAATACATACATAAAAATCGGTAATTAGTAGTGTAATGTTTTTATTAGATGTTTTTAGAAATTACAAACAGTCTGCGAGTTGGTTTCTAAGGCATTTTGAGAAAATTTCTACCAAAATATGTGTTCCAGGGTTATATACACTGGACCGCTGATTGTAAATTAAATGAGAGGAGCTGCTTGTACGCGCCGAGAATGGGGTAGCCAAAAATTATTGAGTTTGATTATACTGTCTAAATTTATGTACTAAAGCAATTTTTGCGAATTTGGAATAAATGATTTTAAAGATAACAATAAAAAAATCTGAATCATTTAAAATTATTTAAACAAAATATAATTTGAATATAAAACATTAGCTAACTAAATCTTTATGATTTTCGTAAGATTTCGTCAGCTTAAATACAACTTTCGTCTGCATGTAGAATAATAGATATTTTGTTGTTTAATTTATCGTAATTCAAGGTTTGTTTAACTTTTACTATTATTATTAACTTTTTGAATAAAGGTGAAAAACGAAGCTGAAAATTTGACGAAATTGCTTGATGCTCTAAATTTGGATAATGAGGAACTACAAAGGAAACGTGAAATGGACCAAAATTTGTAAGTAATATTTCAACCTCTCAACTATCGCGGTGTATATATTTTGGTGTGTAGAATCTGAATCTACATTTCCAAATGCAATAAATTACAAAGTTTTATGTAGTTTAGATTTTAGTTGTTGGTTCAAGGCTGATGGGTGCAGACTGAACAACTACCATTTTCGAAACCTTTAGATTTGTAAACATCATCTGTGCTCTATCAGCCTAATTTTAACTAAAGGCATGCGTCTATAACCTCTAGCATAATATATTAGGTCTTGCAATCCCTATTCACTCGTTTGAAAATCAATTTCGTTGGAAAACTAATTTCATATATTTTTATTGTCACTGTATATTGCTCTTCATAAATTGAAAGCGCGTATATTATATTTCTATAGTTTTTCTTGTAATTAAAAATGTGGTTTTTTATGGTGGATACTTGAATAGTTCTCTGTTTAGGATCATAAAAAAAAATATGGAAAATGTATGTATGTAACTGAATAGTTGCAATGTAACTGAGCAGTGAAAAAAAATGTAACTGAATTTTTTATATTTTTATTTTTGGTGAATCTGGGGTAAAGTTATGCGAAGACACATGCAATTAAAACTGCAATAACAGTTTTCATTTTATTTGTATTAAGTAAAATATTATTTGGTGGTACTTCAGCTAAAGGCATAATATTTTTTTCTTTAATTATTTATCGTATTTATTTATTTATCTTTAATTAGTCTTCCTTAACTCCCATCCAGTAAATAGGCTTCGGCAATTCCAAACAGTAAGTAAAGATGCACTAACGGAATCCTTCAGTTTTTATGTCATTTTTATAGAAATACCAGATATATCCTTTCGTTTTGGAGTTGGCGCTATTTAGGTTTTGTTAATTCCACTTCATCTTTTTTAAGTCGAAATATTCTGCAAACTTACTTTTCGAAAGGCTTTTGACCTGGCAACTGTGGGTATTGGAAGAATTGTAATTGTAATTTTGAATTCAGAATGACGATTTATGTCAAGAAAGCTGTAAAAGTTCAAAATTTCTTAATTTTGAACTCAACTCATATTGTGAATTTCCGCAGAAGCAGGGTATATTGTGCTGCTCCAGCATAAAGAGCACAAGCTGAGGCAAGAGAATAAGATAACACGCTCAATTTGGTTCTGATGTAAGAGATACACAATAGTAAACTAGTGCTATTTTCTAGAAGGTTTTTGGAACGGATAATACGTAACATCCTGTTTTTGAGAAGAGGGCATTTCCCTTTACTGAAGCAATCAGACCAAGCGAGTTCTGAGGATATATGCAACTATGAAAGCCTTATAGGTAAAAAAAAATAGCTAGGGTTAGTCCATTTTTAACATTATCAAGATTTCTCAAAATTTTGCAAAAAAATAAGGTTAGATTGAATGAAAAAATGTACGTGGTGGAAACTAAAAAAGAACAAAAAAGTCTTTAATCGCTGTTATTCTAAATAAATTAAAATAATTATTGTTCATTTTAATATCGAACCTTCTGAAATTTAGGGAGTCCCAGAATTATCTGTGGAGCCTAGATTTTGCTGGATTATGGAAATGTCCTGGAATTTGTGAAAATCTACTAAGGTGTGGGGATTTTCCAGTCCACAATAAAGCCAAGTTTTTTCAAAATCTTGTTGGAATCCGTGTTGCAGAATATAGATGCTATTTGTTGAAAATTTTGTTGCTTTCGGGTTTGGAAGTCTTGACAGTGGAGCCTCAAGAGGATGATGGCAGCTAGACTGACAAGTCACCTCCTGAACTAGATATATGCCCACCGAAACATAATCTTTTATATCCTTTAAGTTATTTTGTACTGATTTTTTAGTTTGGTGTGTCCCAAAACCAAGTTTTTATTGAATAGTTACTTACAACATCACTCTCATTTTTGGTGTTAGATGTACTGTGATTATCTAATAGTATAAATAATATCTGGTATAAAAATGGTTGACTCTCTATCTCTCTCAAAAACGGAATCTTAAGATCAGCTTGACAGTTTTAATTGGATATCTTCACGTCTCGAAAACAGCAGAACAAAGCGAAAATAAAAACCCTGAAATAAAACAACACTACATTACACAATACTATTCATTTTCCTATCATTATTTTATTATCACAATTATTTAACGTTTAATTATATTTCTTAATGGCGTGCTAAAATTATACCTTAATTTCCAGTATATTTTCTTACGGGCGTTCTAATATTATTTCAAAGTTTTTAACATACTAATTTAATAAATCTTTATTCAGTAAAAATAACTTCTTATCCAAAATCTCTGCTAAACAATATACAAAATTTTCATACCTGTTCATTCATAAATATCCACATAAAATAATCACAAGCTGCTTTGAAATACTAAAACGAACTGAGCCTTTTCAATGGCAAATACTAAATGGCAAAAATTCGACACTGAATGTACTGCATGAAGTGGTTTAAAAACTCGACGCTTAAGAAAGCAATGGGATATTGCGGAATGATCAGACAAATAAATGTTAAAATTGGCACATTTATATCAATATCTATGATGCTGTTTGAGAAAACTGTAACTAAAAAAAGACAAGAATCTGGCTTCCTTTAAGTCCCTATCATGGCTGGTAGCCACTTCATTTTATAGAGTGAGTTGTGTTATGGAGTGTTTTAGTTGTTTGAGTTGTTTGGTTGTTTAGACGCTTTGACACATGCGCCCAATAAACGAGTTCCTAGAAGTTGTTTTTTAAGGAATTTGTTTTAGTGACAATGATTGTTTTAGTTATCTGACAATAGTTGTTTTAGAACTAATTCTAAAACGACGAACCAGCAGAAAACCTAAGCAAAAAATGTATTATTTTACCAACCATTAAATTATGTCAGTTAGACAATTTCCGGATTTCTGATTTAGCGTTATAGGTCAAAAAGCTGTATCTCCATAACAATAATTAGTGTCTTTTGTCTAACAACTTATGAGAGGTTTAGAATCAGAACCTGGAACCTCGATTGAAATGGCATAAAAAATTTGTGTATACTTAAAACCAGCATCGACGCTTGCTGGACAACAGGTATGAGGAACAACAAAACTCTAGCGTGTACTGTTTTGTGAGGCCTGAAATTTTAAATTCTTTCCTAAAATTTAATTTGAAGGGACTTAATGCCCCATCACTCCCAACAGATAAACTGTTCCTGCAACTTCGAACTCACCCTTCCCCCAGCGTGAGGCCAAACAGGATAGACTTGCCAAGACTATAACTTCGGAAATATTGCTTTACAAACAAAAAAGACTCCCCTTCAGTGGAGTTTCTCATCCGTCTACAAAATAGCCTACTTTCTATTGTTTTTAAGTTACCCAATGCCCCCCCCCCCCAAGAAAAAACTGTCCCTGTAAGTTTGAACTGGATTGCCCCTCCCTCCAAGCTTGAGACAAAACAGGGTAGACTTGCCAAACCTATAACTTTGGAAATGTTACTTTACAGAGAGAAAAGACTCCCCTCCTCTTCAATCAAGTATTTTCGATCGAGGTTTTTATAACTGTCTCGAAAAATTTGTTTAAAATTAATCTCAAACCAAATATATTTCTGTCAACCTTTTCTGAAATGAATCTCGTGCTGTTTGTCTTTAGACTAGATTTAATCGACTTGACAGTACAAAGCAATCACTTTTGTTTCTTAATTAAATAGAAAAAACAAGTTTTTTTAATTGAAAGTAAGGAGCGACATTAAAACTTAAAACGAACAGAAATCATTCCGTATTTGAGAGGGGCTGTCCCCTCCTCAACGTCTCACTCTTTGCGCTAAAGTTTGAATCTGTCTCACAACTTTATTCTTTAAAACAGTAAAACACTTTAGCGTAAAGAGCGAGGCCTTGAGAAGGGGACAGCCCCTTTCAAATACGGAATAATTTCTGTTCGTTTTAATATCGCTCCTTACTTTCAGCTAAAGAAAACTTGTTTTTTTATTTAATTTCTGAATGTTTTTGAATTAATGCAGGTTTTGATTCTGGCTCACCGTACATGAACAATTAAAACGAAATTTGCATATTAATTTTACTTTTTTTGGTTAAATGGCTCTCTCGAAAGTTGTTTAATTTTATTTACGAACGTATTTATTAGTAATAAATGTATGTAACTTACGTAACGAACTTCTACATTCGTATGTCTCTATTACGCAGATAAGGGGGTTCGCCCCCCCCCAGTCAGCACCTCGCTCTTTGCGTTAAAATCCGAATTCTGTTCGAATTATTTAAGAATGGCCCCTTAATCAAAAAGGCCGTTAATTAGAATAAATAGCTCTTATGAAATGACTAAAACAAATTTAGCCTAAAGACCGAGGTATTGACTATGGGGCGAAACCAATCATATACGTAATGTTTTCTGTTCGTTTTAAGTTTTGATGTTGCTCCTTACTTTCAGTTGAAAAACTTGTTTTTATTCGTTTAATTTCTGATCGTTTTTTTTAAATAATGCTGGGAAATTTGGTACCCTCTTCATAGCAATGTCCGTTCCCCCGTGGAAAGATCCTCCCACAACCCCCGACCCCCCCCCCCATTACCAGAAAAAATCCCCCCTGAGAACGTCTATATACTTCCCAATAACCAATACCATGTGTAAGCATTGGGCAAAGTTCATAATTTGCAGCACTTCCCCCGGGGACTTTGGGGGATTAAATCATCCTCAAAGACATAGTTACTATATTTCGACCATGCTGAACAAAATGGCTATCTCAAAATTTTAATCGGATGACTTTGGGAAAAAATGAGCGTGGGAGGGGGCCTAATTACCCTCCATTTTTTTGTCACTTAAAAACGGCACTAGGACTTTTAATTTCCGTTCAAATGAGCCTCCTGCGATATTCTAGAGCCACTGGGTCGATGCGATCACCCCTGGGGAAAAGAAACAAAAAAAAATAAACACGCATCCGTGATTCCACATTTTTGCAGATAGGAGCTTGAAACCTCTTTATAACTTTTCTCTGATACGCTGAATCTGATGGTGTGATTTTCATTCATGTTCTATGACTTTTAGTTGGTGTTTCCCCATTTTTTCGAAAATAAGGCAAATTTTCTCAGGCGCGGTACTTTTAATGGGTAGGTATTTGGTGAATATTTGAAATCAGTATAAAAATCTGATTCTTTTGATGTATCTATTGGTATCAAAATTCCGTTTTTTTAGAGTCTCAGTAACTATTGAGCCGGGTCGCTCCTTTCTTACAGTTCGTTACCACGAACTGTTTGATGTTCCCATGTAACATTACGATCAGCCACTATTAAATATCGAAGAAAGAAAGCTAGGTAATTTACAGATTTCAGGTACCGGATTCGAATCGTGTTTTAAGCGGGTTTGACGAAAATTTGAGTTTTCATCCGTCTACACACGTAAAATAGCCTACTTCAGTTTTTTTCCACAAATGCAACTTTTAACCAAAAAGGAATATATTCTCTATGTTTTTCTTCTTACCGAAGGAAAACAACTCCTAACGTAGACTTGTAAGCTGGGATCCGGAGATTAGGAGTCTAATGCTCCAATATATGAGCTAACCCCGCTTGTTGTGTGGCTTTACGACCTTAATCTTAATATGTGCAAATCAAAGTGTATCCCTTAAACGGTCGTTTCCGAAATTACCGACATTACCAATTATATTGATAGATGGGAAAGAATGGTATTGCTGTTAGTATACCATTATATACCATGGTATACCATCGGTATACCATGGTATTGGTATACATTGGTATACCATGGTATAGCTGTCTATGTCAGAATATCAAGCCTTCAAGGTTTATGTTCCCTGCTCCATTTTCGGTGTGCTATTTTTCTGCTCTCATACGATTTTAAAATATCAATTAAAGGCAAAGTTTTTAGTATCACTCCATAGCTGAGATTCAGTTCTATCCATCTACTGAATTAAATTTGTGAAATTTCGTTTACAAGGTTTTTTAGATTAAAAATACGTTCAAAATTGGTTATGGAAATCTTTGAAAAAAGAACATTTTTTCAGCAATTTTAGAACATTCTCTAAGAAAACGTCTAAGCAGTATAATAATTGTGGCTCGTACTTGAGATTGGTGGATCCAGTGATATAAGTGTCTCGTCTTTTTGGTGCAAGTTACAGCTGCTGGCACAAAGTTGCTTGTTTCAGAACAGCTTGTATCTTAAAATTAATGGATGGTGACTAAACTCCAGAGGCGGTTTTAGTGAGGGGCCAGAAGGGGCACTTGCCCCGGCACAAAATTTCAGATATATAATGTAATGGCTTAAATTATTTTTTAATTTCTGGAATTTTGTTATAATTAAAATAAAATATTTTAAGCAATTAAAATAAAATTGCTTATACTTACTGCAGTTCGCAGTAAGTATAAGCAAATTGAATCTAAATTTCTTCATCACCATTCCTTGAAAATAAAAGTAAGTAGACTGAATTAAATTAATTTTAGTCAGGTTTAAATAAATGGAAAGTTTTGTTAATAAAGGAAAATTTTGTTAATGAATGAAAATTTGTTGAAATTGGGCCTGGAAATTTTTGGGAGACAAGGGGGTACAAATCAAGATTTTGCCTCGGGCACAAGATTGGCTAGAACCGCTACTGCTAAACTCACGGAAGCGATGTTTTTTTTGGCACATCACTCTAAATATGAAAAATAAAGGCTGCAAGTTTTGATTCTGATCAACTGATATCTTTGCGATGCACCTTTATTCGACAGAGTCATTGGTAGCTATTTGACAATGTTCATAGGCGTATATTACCTCAATAGGATCTTCTTAAGAATAAATTGATTTTACTCTGGTGTTTTCCCTCTGTTCAAAGACTCTCTTTAAGTTTTATAAGGGTGGATCTAACCTTGACAGCCTTCTATGTGCGGAAAGTAGTTCAAACGCTAAGACTTGGTTTAGAATGAAATCTACTCAGATTGAAAATGATAAAAATGTAAATTTTTGGGAATGAAATTGGAGACACTTTGAAATTTTCAGTGTATAAATACTATGTAGAAATGGATGTATATATACCAAACAATAAGTGTTTAATACATCAAGTGCAGTTGTATAATAATAAGTATATTAAAATCAGTACATGATTAATTAAATACCAAATAATAAAAGCATAAAAACAGTAGAACTAGTGGTAAAAAATCTATGTCTTCACAGTTTGAAAATTTAGCGTTTAGATGTTTTCTCCTGTTGGCCAAAATGTTGTCTTTCTTCTAGTGAGCTTTCCTTTCAGTTGTGAATAAAATTTTCCTTCTGAGTTTATAAATACATAAAATTTATATATATATATATATATATATATATATATATATATATATATATATATATATATATATATATATACATATACATATACATATATGCTACTAACAACTCACCGCAGCACCAAGCCGCCTGAGGCCAATACAGCTACGCACGCTCCCCCTGCATCCCAATCTATTCAAAGCCTCCCTTTTTACACCCGCCGACTAAGTTCCCATTTCCTTTAAATCTTTCTTTATGACATCCTCCCACCCCAGACGAGGACGACCTGCTTTCCGTTTAGCCCTAGGCAATTGGCCAAAAAGAACAATCTTCGGCAATATGCCATCCTTCATCCGCACAACGTGGCCTTGGCACCTCAACCTTTCTTTCATTATAGCCCTAGAGAGCGGTATTGAACCACATTTATCTTAGAGCCTATTGTTTGAAATATGGTCAGTCAGCCGGGTACCCTGAACAATCCTTAAGTAATTTCTCTGGAAAACATCTAACAAATCTTCATCCGTTTTTCGGAGCGTCCATGCTTCAGAGCCATATTTGACCACTGCCATCAGCGTAGCTTCTAATATTGAAATCTTGGTTTGCAGATTTATCTTCCTATTCTTCCAAACTTTTTTTTAACTGTGAAAAAACACCCTGAGCCTTGGCTATTCTATTTTTAACATCTTCACTGCTCCCACCATCTTTACTAATAATACTACCAAGGTAAGTGAAGCTGCACACCTGATCAATCTTTTCATTACCCAACGTCACCTTTTCATCTTCCCTTAATCCTAGCCTTCGTGACTCAGTCTTCTTGACATCAATTTTCATACCTATTCTAGCAACCTGAACTAGCAAAACCTCTAACAGTTCATTCATTTTGCTCACACTTTCATCTAGGATGCTTAAATCATCAGCATAATCTAAGTCGAGGAGACTTTTTCCTCCCCATTTGATTCCATGGTCTCCCATTGCCTTTCCTCTTCTCCTTAAGACAAAATCCGTCAAAATGATCCATATAATGGGGGATAAAACACAACCCTGCTTAACTCCTGATTTAATACAAAACCAGCTGCTAACTTCATTTCCTACCTTAACCGCAGTAGTGTTATTCTCGTACATAGCACTAATCACTTTAATGTATTTGTCTGGTATACAATACCAGGATAAAACCTTTACTAAAGCTCTTCTATCAACAGAATCGAACGCTTGCTCATAATCTATAAAACTGAGGACCAAAGGTGTTTGGAAACTCAGGCACTTCTCAATTATTAGCCTAAGAGTGAAAATTTGGTTGACACATCCTCTACCTTTCCCAAAACCGCACTGTTCTTCTCTTAATACTTTGTCTACGGCATCTCTCAGTCTAAAAAGTATCATATTACAAAGTACTTTACTACCTACAGAGACCAGACTAATGCCTCGATAATTACCACACTCACTTTTGTCACTTTTCTTATAAAGTGGCTTAATTAAGCGTTTCCTAAAATCGTTAGGTACTTCCCCTTTTTCAAAAATCATATTCATAATCTTCTGTACCTTATTTCTAACCTCAGAGCCATCATATTTAAGAAACTCATTTACCACCCTATCAGCACCTGGAGCCTTATTATTTTTTAATCCTTTTAGTACTGTCTCTAATTCCTCCCCACAAAACAAATCTTCCTTCACATCCAAGGTATCACAAAATTTTTCATTTTCCTCTATAGCTTTTCCTGCAACTTTATCTCGGTTAAGGAAACTCTCAAAATGTTCGGCCCATCTGTCTTTAGTTTTTTCCTAATCGCTAATTGCGGCCCCATTCCTATCTTTAACTGGGCCAAGTCCGGATTGACTACTCCCTCTCAATTTGTCAACATGCCAATACAATATTTTACTATTATGCCGTCTAGCTTCATCTTCCAGATCCTCGGCAATTTTATCCATGGTTTTACTTCACACCTCCTTAGTTCATATTTTAATGCCTTCTCACTTTCTTTACATTCCTTTTGTTTTCATATGATCTATCTCTCAAAGAATTCTTGTACAAGTCCTTTCTCCTTTCTGTTAAACATAAAGCTTTTTCGCTAATATTCTTAGCTGCAGTTCTAGCTTTCTTCCCTAAGACACCTTTAGTGACTTCACAAATTATTTTTCTAAAATTATTCCAACCAACATTATCAAATTTTAAACTCTCAAGTTTAGTATTAAACTGATCCTGGAAAGTTTCTCTCGAATTCTCATCCTGGAGTCTACCAGCGTCATAGCTTTCCGGGAAGTAGTTACCATTCCTATGTTTCAGCTTTAGATTAACCCTTGACACTACTAGATGGTGATCTTTACTTTTAACATCAATAACGGCACTCTTATATACCCTAGTATCTTGTATTTATCCTGCCAGTCTTCGGTTTACTTTAACATAATCAATGAGGTTTGCTGTCTTACCATCACGTGAATACCATGTTAACTTATAATCCATTTTATGACCAAACACCATATTGGTTATAACTAGATTGTTATACCTACAAAATTTCAAAAGACTGTATCCATTACTGTTTTCTTTTCCTACAACAAATTTATTTAGGCTAGGATATCATCTATCCCTATTTCTACCGACCTGGGCGTTAAAATCTCCCAGTAAAAATATCATATCTCTACCTGGGACCCTGTCTATTTCCTCCTTTAACTGTAAATAAAATTCATCTGAGTCACTAGTATCTCCGTCAATCGGTTCTACAGGGGCGTACACTACAATAACTGATACCCTGAACTTTTTAGTCATAAAATGAGCAATTAATATTCTATTATTAATACCTTCCCAGCCTAAATAAGACTTAGCAGCTTCCTTATTCATCATGGGCCCTACTCCCTGTCTATGTACCCCATCCTTCCTGCCTGAGTAAACAAATTCTATATCACCTAACTTCATGCTTCCAACCCCTGGGATATGAGTTTCTGAAACTCCTAATAAATCCAGTTCGAATCGTCTGAATTTGTTAGTCAAAATGTCATTACGATAGTCATTTTTTAACGTCGTAACATTCCAAGTTCCAATTTTCATGTTCTTTATATCACTGAAATTATTTTCGCCTCTGGAAAAGCAATGATCCCGAATACCAGTGCAGGACGGGGATCACATATCTTCTCAAGTCTTCACCGAAGTGCTTAAGCCGGCTTAGAACCAGACAGCAAGAAATCCCTGGGACCTCCATGAATGGGGGGTTTTGTGCAATCCTGGGCCCATCTTGGTCACAACATGGTTTTCAGCACTTGGCGATGCTCTTCTATCAACAAGAGTCGAAATCCTGCACAGACCATCTCAAGCCTATTACCTCCGACTCATTATATATTCATACCTACAAATATTATGCTACTACGGGGAGACATATATATATATATATATATATATATATATATATATATATATATATATATATATATATATATATGTCTACTATATATATACTACGGGGAGATATATATATATATATATATATATATATATATATATATATATATATATATATATATATATATATATATATATATATATATATATATATATATATATATATATATATATATATATATATATATATATGTATATATATATACATATATATACATATATATATATATTATATACATGTATATATCCGACCAAGCTAATTGTTTTATAGAGGGTCCATAACCGAAGGAGAGGGGATTGTCCAGGGGAGTCACATAGGTAGGCAAAACAGAAACTTTGTGAGTACAGAAGATAGGTAAAGCCTATATTAAGAATGTAAGTTTATGAAGCATCTACAGTACATTCAACCCTGCAGTAGCCGAGTGGATTGATGCTCTGCTTGCCAGTACAGGGCCCTGAGTTTGATTCCATATGATATATATATATATATATATATATATATATATATATATATATATATATATATATATATATATATATATTGGTTTGATGCTAAACAAGAATAGTAATACTCTTTGGATTTTACAGGATTAAGGATTTGAGATCGGATTGTGAAGATGAAAGACAAAGATGTTTAAAAGCTGAAGAAGTAAGGGACGAAATAGCTGAAGCAAGACAGGCAGCTGAAGATCAAATCGTTTCTATTCTTCAAGAAAATTTAGTCATTAATGAGGTAAGCTATTTCAGTTGATAACCGCCCTCAAATCTATCCGCCCTGTTGTACACAAAGGTGTACCTGAAGAACCTCAGAAAATGAGAAACTGAAGAGAAGGAATGTCAATATGGTGTCAACAAGGGAATGGAGTATGGTGTAATAAGGTATATGGAGTTAAAACTGCGAGCGCCACTAACAGTTCCTCAGCGTGACTAAAAGCAAATGCTAGGGCTTAGCTCTAGGGGCTATATAAAATTTAGTCATAAATGAGGTAAGCTATTTCAGCCGATAGACCATTCTCAAATCAAACCACCCGGCTGAGCAAAAAGAAGTACCCTAAAAACCTCAGAAAATGAGAAACTGAAGAGAAGGAAATGTCTGATTAGCACCACAAGCTAACGCTAGCTGGTTCAGCCCTAGGGCTTTTTTTATGAGTTTTTTTTTTTAATTAAACTCTGTGTTTTTATACTTTCAGTAGTGCTAGAGCTTAATACTTAGAAGAGTTATTTTAGAGGGGCAGAGATCTGATTCTCTTCAGTGTCCTGTGTTCTTCTTATTTTTTTTGCCACAGCGAAAAATTAAGCGAGAAAAACGGGTTTTTATTCGCCACATCACTTGGAAATAATTCTTTCTTATTCTATATCTGAATTATGTCACAAATTAAAAAACTATTATAAAGAGCCGTATTCAAGTCAAAGATTCAAGCCATTACTTGAATCTTTCTCGATTTTTAACTTGTTTTCGAAAAAGCGGAAGATATATGCCCTCTATTTTTACCATGGGCATAATCTTAATAAGCCAATTTCTCGACAGAACAGGACTATTATAAAAAACTGTATTATGGGAAAGTTATTAAAAGTTAATTTTTACTTCTTTTACAATGAAAACTGAGCTTGTTTGAATTTTCAAAAGAATTCAAATTGAATGCTGAAAATTAATCAATTTCATGGCCGGTGAAAGGAATGTTCATTGTGAATCTTATGAACAACGAACAAGTCGAAATTAACAGGTCTAAGTTTAACAAGTCAACTATTAGAACAAGTGTAAGGAAAATATTCGCCTCACTTTTGCTTTGGATTAGAGGTGAAAAGATCATTAGCTGAAAAATTGTGTTTCAAATATATAAGATTATAGATAAAAGAGTTAGGGCTAAGTTAGTAAGCAGAATGAAGAATTGTCAGAAATGTAAATAATATACATATGATGCCCTTTCGGTGGCACCCAAAATGGGTTTTTTATCTTCGACCTGTGTAAAGCAAAAGTTAAAAAAGACAAAAACAACTAAGTCACCACAGCTTTTTTGCTATTATGATTGATTTAAAAATTGTGTTTGCTAATACTAGATGGTGCTCGTTACTCTTATTTCCCAGAAACAAACTAGTTATCTTTCTTCTATGTTTCTTATAGTTTCCCTAATATTTCTATAAACACATATAGGGTTAATCTGTACCTATAAACGTATATATAATATTTATAGTGTTATACTGAAAGGATGCTGAAATCGATTTTTTTAAAGATTAAAGTAAAGCTCGGGACAGTCATTACAATATTTTATTACTGTTCAAGGATAACTTTCTTTCTTTTGTCTGCCCTACGCTTTCATTTCTACTGCATTTGGGAAAAAGCGCTTATTATTATTATTTTTTTTTTTTAGCATATCCCAAGGTGCAAGTTACTTTTTGAGCAAGCCATGTATTATACATGGAAAGTGAAGTTTTTGAAAAGTGTAGTTTTTTTCAAAAAAAAAAAAAATCTTCTCTTTCCTTAAAACCTAACTTTAATCTTCTATGGAATGAGGGCTAGTCATTAAATGCAGACACAAAATAATCTGTGTCCTTGTGGGGATGGGGTCGTAAATTGTAATGAAATTCAACAAACAGGTCGATTATATAGAATACCTAAGCCGTCATAGGAGAAACCATAAGCATCACATCTTATCATTCATGGGGGACATGGCCTTTAAGAAACCCTTTCCAACCCCACCAGTATGTTTGCTTCGGTCAGTAATAACAGTCAAACATTCCAGAACTCTCCAGTCTCTTTGCTCCCCTAAAAGATTTTTTTTTAGTAACTTGGTGCCTTTCGAATTAATGTACCTGAGTCTATGATTCTAAAGACTTACCTGAAAACATTGCTGTTTAATATGAAACAATCAAACAGGCACATATGTTGGGCCAGGGCCAATTATAAAAACTTAAAAGCAGGCAAGTTATACGGAAAACATAGGAAAACATCAGTAAAACACACAAATCATAAAATCTTTTTATAATCTCTCTCTCTCTCTCTCTCTCTCTCTCTCTCTCTCTCTCTCTCTCTCTCTCTCTCTCTCTCTCTCTCTCTCTCTCTCTCTCTCTCTCTCTCTCTCTCTCTCTCTCTCTCTCTCTCTCTCTCTCTCTCTCTCTCTCTCTCTCTCTCTCTCTCTCTCTCTCTCTCTCTCTCTCTCTCTCTCTCTCTCTCTCTCTCTCTCTCTCTCTCTCTCTCTCTCTCTCTCTCTCTCTCTCTCTCTCTCTCTCTCTCTCTCTCTCTCTCTCTCTCTCTCTCTCTCTCTCTCTCTCTCTCTCTCTCTCTCTCATATATATATATATATATATATATATATATATATATATATATATATATATATATATATATATATATATATATATATATATATATATATATATATATATATATATATATATATATATATATATATATATATATATATATATAAAATCGAATGTGTGTCTGTGTGCCCTGAATGCATTACTACACTGTTCACCCGATCGCCAAGAAACTTAAAAAAGTTGCTGAGTACAATTTTACGAAGGTTTTAAGTATAAAATACCCCCCCCTCTCAAGGTTCTCTTAATGTTCCGTGTACTTTTCATAATGACTGAAATTAGAGACCCATGAACACAAGTACTTGAAAGTTGCTTTCGTTCGCATTATCCAAATTTTCTGGATGTAAATTATCCAACAATGCCCGACGGGTAATTAACAATCCTAACCTAATTTTTTAAATACTTTTAAATTTAAAAATATGAGCGCTATTTAGATTTTGGTAAAATTTCCCAGGAGTGGCATTATCGGAGGAGAGGAGGGGATTTTCCATAAGGGTTTTTGGGGGCATTTTCATGGGGGTTTCTGGGGGTATTTTCCGCAGAGGTTTCCTGGGGATTATCCGCCGGGAGGGGTGGTTCCGTGGATGAGGAGTTTTTTGCTGGGGGAATTTTCCGTGAGAATTTTTCAAATTCGTTTGTTTAAGAATACGATGATTATTCTGGGGTTATTTTCCGCGGAGGTTTCCAGGGGATTATCCGCCGGAACGGGTGGTCCCATGGAGAAGTTTCTTGCAGGGGGATTTTCCGGTGGAAGAATTGTCCGCGGGGGGAATTTTCCTTGAGCATTTTTCAAATACTTCTAATTTAAGAATACGATGGTTTATTAATACACGGAGGGAATTTTCTGTGGGTGGAGTTTCATTGAATTTCCTTTCTTTTGAGATCGCTGCAACGCGTGACGGGTAAGCTAGTATTATATATTGTATGATTATATTTCTGTCATTCTATTCATTAGATGCTATTCTTATAGTGAATATATGTGTTATTCGCTGTACAATGAATATAATGTTTTTTTTATTTTTTATTATTGCTTTGATGGTTTAACATTATACATTTCTGTTTGATGAAAGCGTTGATATGGGATTTGGAGATTTTAAGTATATTTAAGTATTTATAGATTATATTTTATATTTCCCAGAAACTTAAAAAAGCAATGGATGAGTTGGGGCGATTTCGTGACGTGATTGCAGAGAAAGACGAAGTAATAAAAACCATACCAAAACTCAAAGAAGAAATGAATTCAATCCTTTCAGAAAATGCTGCCAAGTTGTTGGACCTCCAAAATCTCGAGAAAGAGTTGCAACTTCTCAAAGAAGATAAAGAGGAACTTACCAGTGTCAATAATTATAACAACGCTTTCATAAATGAACTAAACGAGGAGCTAAGAAAACGTATAGATGATTATGAAACAGTGTCCTCAGAGCTGAGTGAAATATCAAAAGTGGCAGAGGAACTGCATGATAAGTTGAATATTTCAAATAATGAAATCGCTTTAATTTCTTCATCGCTGAAGATCACGGAAGAGGAATTAGAAAAAGGGGATAATAATAGGAAAGAATTAGAAGAAACTTTGGAAGCCTTGGAGAAAGAGAATCATAGAATAAGAGGTGATAAAGAAGAAATGATGAAAGAATTAGGGGACATCCGAAATGAGAAGTTTGCTTTACAGAATGAGTTTAAGCAGTACAAAGATGACACTGAATCAACTATGGAAGAGATGAAAGCAACAATCAAGAACTTGAAAGAAAAGGAATGTATGCTTACTGATGCAGAAGATAAAATATCGCATTTACAAAAAGAGCTTGAAAGAACAGAGGAGGAAAATAAAGAAAACCAATCAATATTAAAAAATATGCAAATGGACATGATTAAGCTAGCTGAATCGAAGGAGGCTGAATTAGTTGAATTGAAAAAATCTCTTGAATCAACTGGTGAAGAGAAGGAAGCGAAAATTGAGGCTCTGAGGGAGAAAGAGCGATGGCTGATGGAATCACAAGACAGAATATCACATTTACAAAGAGAGCTTGAAAGAACCCAAAGAGAAAATGAAGAAAATCAATTGACAGTCAAAAATGTGCAAATGGATATGAACAAAATATTGGAAATGAAAGAGGCAGAATTGGCTGAATCAAAAGAATCTCTTCAGTCAACTGCTGAAGAGATGAAAGTAACACTTGAAGATCTATTAGAGAAAGAGCGCTTGCTTAACGAGGCACAAGGTAAAATTGCTACTTTAGAAAGTGAGCTTGAAAGAATCCAAAAAGAAAATGAACAAAATCGAATGATGCTTAAGAATCTGCAAGCGGACATGGAAAAGTTAGCTACATCGAAAGAGGCCGAATTAGTCGAATTGGCTAAATCAAAAGAACTAGAATTACAGCAGGTTTTAGAAAATTTGACTGAGGCTCAAAACGAATTATCTTTTGAGCGATCAAAGAAAGAGGCTACCAAGAGCGAAATTTCTAGCAAGCTCAAAGAGATGGAATTAATGAATTCGGAGCTTCGGAATCAGGTCAAAGGTTTAGAAAGTGAAAAGTTATCTTTAAAATTTAAAATTGATGAAATTGAGCAGAAAAATAGTTCAATGCTAGGTAACGAAGCTGCTCTGTTAAAAAAAGAAGTGAGAGAATGTTTGAAGCAAAAGACTATCCTTGAAAAGTCTTGCGAGAGACAAAGTCTTGAATTTGAGGCTACTAAAACTCGTATGGAAAGTGAAGCCGTTGCTCTAAAATTGCGATTTGAAGAAACTCTGAAAAAGAAGGAACTTGAAATAGCAGATCTTAATTCGAAAGTAGCTAATGATGAAGCAGTAAATGCACAAGCTAAAAACGAAGCCGGCTCACTTTTGGCTAATATGGAGGCTAATTTGTTGAAAGAACAATTGGAAAAAGCAAATTTGGAACGGAAAGTTGCAGCTCTAGAATCTGAAGTTGGCAAACTTAGGAAGGAAAAGGAAGCAACCGTTAAGGAAAGTTCCTTCTCCCACTCAATTCAGACTGATCGTCTTCAAGCGTCTTTGGAGGAAATGACTGGGACGAAGAATGCATATGAATCGAAGTTTAAGCAGACGACCGTAGAGAAAAACAAACTTCTGGATGTGATTGCGGAGAAGGACTCAGAACTGAAGTCGTTGACGCGGGAGTCTATCTCTACTAAGCTGAAAGCTGATGGACTAAAGTAAGTTTAGCTTAAAAAGCATATAAGAAAGTAAATATAAATTAATTATATAAAGAATCTAAATGCATAAACAAGAGAAGCTGGCGAGTGGAGGGAAACGAGTTAAAAAGATCAAGTTATGTAAAGCCCAATCTATTTTGCGGCCCTAGTTTTCAGTTTTAAATGTTTAACGCCAAAAGCGTTAAAAAACGTCAACTTAAAACGTTATCTTGTTTTCTCGCTCCTCGCTCACTGAAGGAAGTTTAAATTCAGTTTGGTTTAATTGCTTCACCTGTGGCCTTCAGAGGTCGTCGTGGAGAGCACCGTTGTCGCCTTATGCACCAACCGGCGGGGGGGGGGGGGGAATCAAGTCCAAGTAATATTTTGATTACTTCTTGGATTACTCACTATTGCGACTAAACAAAACAGAATCAAGTTTAGCTAAAAAGGACAAAAAAAGATATTAGTTTCCCAAGTCAGAATGCACCTGAAACTGGATGCTAAATCTAATGATGAAAATAATAGCAAGAAGTTGCTTAACATTTGAATTTCAACCTAATAAATAATGGTAACTTTAAATAAAATTAGAAAAGCCCGTTTTCAGAATGGACTAAAAAGTAGAAAATAAATTTTTTTTTTTCTCGACAATATAAGTGAAAACGAGAATATAAGTGAAGTAATATAAGTAAATATAAGTGAAAACGAGGGGTGCGGAATAAATTGAGCTTTACATAAAATAATTATAAAATCAATATAAGTTAAAAATGCATAAAAGAAAAAAGTTAGTGATTTGAGTTAAAAAAAAATTCACGTTAAGTGAAGACCAATACGTCTTTACGCTCCTCGTTTTCACTTATAAACGTTCACTTAAAACGCTATCTTATTTTCTCGCCTCTCACTCACTGAATTAAGTTTAGTTTTAAATTGGTTTAATATTTTGATTTTATCTGGAGTACTCACTAGTACTACTAACTAGAACATAATAAAATTCAGTTAGAATTGACAAAAAAAAGATTAGCTTACCCAGTCAGAATTAGCCTGAAATTGGATGCTAAAGCTAACAAATGAAAATAAGAACAAGAATTCGCTTAAAACATAAATATCAACCTAATAAGCAATAATAAATATAAAATCACGTCATTTGGTTCAGCGTATCAGAGAATCTTACTGTAGAGATTTCAAGCTCCCATCTGTAAATTTGTGGAGTTTTGTATTTTTTTTTTGCCAGAAGAAAGACCACGGATGCGTGTTAATTTTTTTTTTTTTTTTTTTTTTTTTTCTAAAACCTAATTAATTTGCGCTCCTTGTCTTCAATTATAAACGTTAAAAAACGTCAAACGTATGCTTAAAATGTTATCTCATTCTCTTACCCCTCGTTCATTAAAGTAAGTTTAGCTTAGTTTTGTTTAATATTTTGTACTTACTGTTGCGTCTATAGAAAAAAGAGTCAAGTTCAGTTAGAAACGGCATAAAAAATACACATTTTTGTCAATTCAGAATTTGCCTGAAATTGGGTGCTAAAGCTAATCAATGAAAACAAGAACAAGAAGTTTCTTAGAATTTGAATCTCAACCTAATTAATATAAATAAAATAAAAAAAATTTTTGAAATGGACTGAAAAGCAGAAAACATAGTTTGGTTTAATATTTTGGACCTACTTTCGCGTCTAAACAAAATAGAATCAAGTTCAGTTAGAAATGGCAAAAAATACATTTTTTTTTGTCAATTCAGAATTTGCCTGAAATTGGATGCTAAAGCTAATCAATGACAATAAGAATAACAAGTTGCTTAGAATTTGAATCTCAACCTAATTAATATAAATAAAATAAAAAAACGTTTTATAATGGACTGAAAAGCAGAAAACATAGTTTGGTTTAATATTTTGTACTTACTATTGCGTCTAAACAAACTAGAATCAAGTTCAGTTAGAAACGGGAAAAACATACATTTTTTTATCAATTCAGAATATGCCTGAAATTGGATGCTAAAGCTAATCAATGAAAACAAGAATAACAAGTTGCTTACCTAAACCTAATAAATATAAATAAAAAAATCGTTTCAAAATGGACTGAAAAGTAGTTATTTTTTCTCGAGAATCTATGAATACAAGTGAAAAGGAGGGACACGAAATGGATTGACCTTTGCATAATACCTATGACCTTTACATAAATATCAAATTGATATAAGTTATGAATGCGTAAATGAGGAAAGTCGGTGAGTTGAGTTAACAAAATTTCAAGTTGGGTTAAAACCAATACGTTTTGCGCTCCTCTTTTTCACTTGTAAACGTTACAAAACGTCAAACGTTCGCATCAAACGTTATTTTATTTTCTCGCCCCTCACTCATTGAGGTAACTTTAGTTTTGTTTAATATTTTATTATTATTTGGAATACTTACTAATGTGACTAAACAAAATAGAATGAAATTCAGCTAAAAACGGTAAAAAATAGATTAGTTTATCAAGTCAGAATTTGCATCAATTGAAATTAACCTTTTCGATATAATTAGTGACCTGGTAATCTGCCTATGCTTGTTAACTAATATCTTTGCTAGGCCGTATTCAACGGGTGGGTGGGGGGCTACGCCCCCCCCCCGAATTTTGACCGACTCGTAAGAACAACAAAAATACATACATATAAATTTTTGATGCGTTTTTTTACGCCCTTGTATCCTTGTAAGTATTTATTTTTGTCCTCGCTTGGATGTCTAAGATGACGTTAAAGTTTTCTCGAGTTTTTGAAGACTCGTTGAAGAGTGCTGTCTAAAGAAGACCCAAAGATTTATTTAAAAAATATGCGCGTTGTATATAGTAAAATTTTTTATTAATTTTTATATTGTTTTTCTTTATTGAATTAATTTTTGTTTTACTAAATTTTATTTAATTTTTAGTTTACTAAATTGTCTACATTAATTGTTATCAGAAATTAAATTGGGTTTCATTTCAAATTGTTAAATTAAAAAGGGTTTAGATTTGTTGAAATTAATTTAAATTTGGCTATGTCTAAAATGATTGGCTAAATTTGCCCTTTATCTATAACTTGATATAGTAAAACTATTAAGAACCATCCAAAGGATTTTCAATGGTACTATTTAAATCAAGGGTACTCAAATAGGATGGAATGGTTCATTTTGTAACTCCATGTTGTTGACATGACATGTTACCCATGGGAGCTGACCACGCCACTGAAAATGAAATGAAACATACTTTAAAAACCAAATAATTTTGACACCACCGTACAGATCCTTGCGAAAGTTGGCTCTTATGTACAATTTGGCTCAAATTTGGCTCTTATGAACAATTTGACTCTTTATGTTGATTTTGAAAGTCAAAACCATTTTAGCTGTAGAAGCTTTAATGCCAAGTGTAGATCAGAATAAATGGACATAGGTGATTTTAGACTGCCTTATTGTGTCATGCGTCAAAAATACAGGGTGGTGTATATGTCAATTTACTATTACTACTACTAAGAACTCACCGCAGCACCAAGCCGCCTGAGGCCAACACAGCTAGGCACGCTCCTCTTCCATTCCAATCTATTCAAAGCCTCCTTCTTTACACCCTCCCAGGAAGTTCCTATTTCCTTTAAAAAAATTTATGACATCCTCTAACCCCAACCATGGACGACCAGCTTTCCGTTTAGCCCTAGACTGTTGGCCGAAAAGGACAATCTTTGGCAATCTGTCATCCTTCATCCGCAAAATGTGTCTTAGCCATCTCAACCTTTCTCTCATTATAGCCCTAGAAAGTGGGATTGAACCACACTTTTCATACTGCCTACTTTTAAAAATACGAAATCTTTCTATTCTTCCAAAGTTTTTTTAACTGTGAAAAAAAAAACACCCTGAACCCTTGCTATTCTATTTTTAACATATCCACTGCTCCCACCGTCTTTACAAATAATGCTACCAAAGTAAATGAAGCTGTCTACCTGATCAATCTTTTCATCACCCAACGTCACCTTTTCATGGTCACTTATTCCTAGCCTTAGTGCACCCTGAACTCGCAAAACCTCTAAAAGTTCATTCATTTTGCTCACACTTTCATCTAGGATCCTTAAATCATCAGCATAATGTAACTCTAGGAGAGTTTTTCCTCCCCATTTGGTTCCGTACTCTCCCATTGCCTTTCCTGTGGTCCGATTTTTACTGCAAAATCGAATTATTTTCCTGCAGTAAGTTTAATTGTGATCACTTATCAACACCTGGACGCACGGGATGAGGCGCCCTCCAAGTTTCCACAGGGAAAATAAAAAATTGCGAGATGAAATTGTATTTTGTGCATTACAACTCTTGAAAAACTGTTACTTTTTCCAGAGCGGCGAATGAAAACCTTAAAAATAAAATCTCTGACTTGGAACTAGACCTATCGAAACTTAGAGAAGAAATGGAATTGAAGCGACAAAAAGAAGAGAATGCAGACATGCAAAGCCTGAAGGAAGAACTAGATAAGATGAACATTACTTTTGAAAAAGAAGCAAGTCGAATTCAAGAAATGCAGACAACGCTTGAAGAAAAAGAAGAAGAAAAAATGACACTTTTGCGCGAAATTGATGAGCTGAAAGGAAAATTAGCGAGTTTGAGTAAAGGTATCAAAATTACTAGTTTTGAATTTGATGTTGCTAAGTTGTATCTTGTTCAAGGATGTATAGAATCTTTTTTGAACTATGAATTTTTGTTTGTGAAATAGTGAAAAATTAGTTTAAGTAAAGGTAAAACAAAGCTTTAATGAAATTAATGCATTTATTCCTCTTTACAAACATTAAAAATGTTGTTATAGAAGAGTAAATAAAGAAAAAAAGGAAACAAACAAAAAAAAATACAATATAATAAGTAAAAAACAAGGGAAAAGGAATTGACGCAACACTATTTAAATACGGATGCAATTCAAAGGAAAATGAACGATATGTTCTCTAGGCCTTTGGAATGTTAACGAAAGTTCGTCTATTTTCACGGTAATATAAAAAATTGTTTTTTTTTTAGTTTTCTGATCCTGAAGGGCAAGGTCAAGAAAAAAAACATAATATCTAAAGAATTGTCCGGATTATAGCCGTCCATTCTTATTAAAAAACTTCCAAATCGGAGTAACAAAAAATATATGGGGCGCAAACGTTGCATTGTAGAGCCCTCCTAGGCAGTTCTTATCAAACTGCCGTTTTGTTTTGGCAAGCATACCATAAGTCTGTCGAAATTTTTCCTTGATAGCTTGAGTAATAGTAGTTCAAATATTCTTTGTAGACGCATCAAAGATAATCCCAGATAATTTAACGTAACCATGGAAAATGGCCCGGCTAGAGACTCTTTTGAAGAGATACCATAAATTTGGCTTTAGAAGCTTCTAAGGAAAGATTTATATCTGAAAGACTAGATTGGTCAACATTACCGGTAGCTTGAAGTAAAATCAAAATCAATAGCTAGCAGAACAATATCACCAGCATGAGATTATGAACCGATCAATCAGGAAAGGGGGAATATTTCTAGTAGCTATTTGGATAGCGTTATTTAATAAAGCTGGACTAATAACTGAACCTTGTTTGACCCCTTTCTTTACTGGAGTACAATCGGTAAGATGAATACCAGAACGCACTTTAATATAAACTTAATATCAACGCACCATAATATGTTAATATTATTTGATTTATTAAATTTATAAAATTAAAAACATTTGTTTTTATAAAAGGATAAAATTTTTTTGTGGAAAATGTTTTTTTTAATTAATCAAAATAAAAAACGACAGCTAATACATATGAAAAAAAAACAAATAAATATAACTCACATTTTAAACACTTCCAGAACTGCAATTACTTTAATCACTGACAACACAAGCGAATGTTAATAGTACAAAACAGATTATTCTCCTCTTTACAGTCAGATGGACAAATGACATCTATTATAATGAAGACTATATTTTATTTGAAAGAAAATTCAAAAAGCCCCAGGTCACCACCCCTGATTAAATTTACTAGGTTAAAAACATTTGAACTATAAATGGCAACAGGTCAAAGAAATTTGTGCATTATAAGTTAAGTGAATTTTTTTTTATTTGTCAACTTAGCAGCGGTACGTTGACTCTTCCCAGCTTTGATCTTATCCCGACTTTCGCTTGCAAGGCTCTCGGAATTTTTGCATTTAATTTGTAGTGTGGTCTAAGAAATTATTTTCGTAAAATTGTAATTATAACCCATCAGAAGCTCCGCTCGATGGATTGTGCCAGTCTAATCCGAGTCAGATAACGTATTGCCTTTGAAAATACCACAGCTGATTTATGTGTTAGGTACTTTTAGATTGTAAGCGAAGTCTGACATAGTGCTTCATTATGTTGTGAATAAGTGACACATTCCTTAGCGTGCTATTTGTTATTTCCTTAGCGTGCTATTATTCCAAGTGCAAGACAAGCTGGCATATGAATTCTTTCGTCCTTTTCAGTGTTCTTAACCAATAATGAAACTTTCTTCTTTGAAGTCTAAGAAAAACTGTTTTATTAAAAAAAAACTTTGTTTAGATAACTATTAGAATGTTTCAATAGAATTAGTTTTAATAGCCTATTTTAACATAATTACTATAGCATTTTTATTTCGGTCATCTATTTAGTTATGTATATGTTACGGTGAACGTCCGAAATCTAGTTAATGTCACCGGTGAATGTTCGAAATTCCTTTTTCTCTGCTTTGATTCAGTTAGCTTTGCGAGTCAGCTTTTTCAGCTTTATACAACCTATGATGGTAAAAGTTAAAGTTAGGTTAGATTATGTTAGATTAGGTTAAGTTAAATTTGGTTCTAAATATCAGAAATGTGTTGAAAACCTAACTTAAGCTAACCTAAACCAACCTAACCTCATCTAACCAAACCTAATCTAATCTACCCTCCCAGCACCTAACCTCCCATCGTCAAACGTTGTATTAGATTGAAAAAATTGACTGGCATCGTTGACTAAATCCAAGGAGAAAAAAAAGATATTTTGGACATTCACCGGTGAATGTCGATATTAACCAATTTGCGGACATTCACTATATATATATATATATATATATATATATATAATATATATATATATATATATATATATATATATATATATATATATATATATATATATATATATATTTAAGTGTCAAAATATGAAATATATACTACATTGAAGCAAGTCTGAAAAACTCTTTTTGTGTAAAGGTTAAAAACATTTTGTTTTTTTACTGTGAAGAAATGAAATGAAATATGAGAAGTAACATGAAAGTGGAATGAGAGTGAAAGTGAAACGAGAAGTGAAAGTGAAAATTTGACTCGTCCTTTTGCTTGAAGCCATGATAGTATTGAAGGTATTTTGGTATTTTAGGTGATGGATTCTTAGAATTAGGAATCGCAGGATTTAGGATGGATTAAACACGATGCTTGATCCTCGAGATTTGACAAGCAGATTCGTCAGCAGTGGATCACACACAGAGAAATAAAGGAAAAATAATAGAATTAAAAACTGAAAATCAAGAAAAACTAATTGAAGAATAAGCCATTATTTTCAAATCATTTTTAGGTGATGAATAAAAATAGTATTCTAGGCCAGAATAGTATTTAGGCTAGTACTGTCGCTACAGTTAAAAATGACGGCTTTTCTTTTTTTTCGAATTAAGACGCTCCTTGTAATAAATTAAATAAAAAAAAACTATTTTTTTTAAATGACAGTAATGAACGGCGATAACCCATGCCAAGAATTGATCTGAGACCGCGTTTGACAGGGTGCTCCCCACTACTCCCCAGATCGATATGTACTCTAAAGTTTTTTATTGTTTAAAAAAATAAGAGGTTGGACACCGCCAGTCTTCATCGTAGAGCGCGGTGGGGAGAAGGGGATAGCCCCTTTCATATACGGACTATTTTCTGTTCGTTTTAAGTTTTAACGTCGTTCCTTACTTTCAGTTAAAAAAACAAGTTTTTTTTATTTAATTTTTGAATGTTTTTGAATTAATGCAGGTTTTGATTCTGGCTCACCGTACATGAATAATTAAAACAAAATTTGCATATTAATTTTACTTTTAATTGGTTAAATGGCTTTCTCGAAACTTGTTTAATTTTATTTACGAACGTTTTTATTAGTAATAAATATACGTAACTTACGAATTAACTTACGTAACGAACTTCTATATTTATAGATTTTTAATACGTATATTAGGGGGCTGGCTTACTAGTCAATACCTCGCTCTTTAATCTAAAGTTCGAATTTTGTTCCAATTCTTTAAAAATGACCCCTTAATCACAAAGGCCACTATCTAGAATAAATAGCTCTTATGAAAGTACTGAAAAACATTTGGTTTAAAGGGTGAAATATTGATAAGGGGGTGGACCCAATCATATCCATAGTAGTTGTTGTTTGTTTTAAGTTTTGATGTTACTCCTTATTTTTAGTTCGAAAACTTGTTTTTTTATATTTAATTTCTTATCTTTTTTTTAAATAATGCTGTGAGACCCGGCATCCCTTTCATAGCACTGCCCCTTCACCCATGAAAACTCTCCTCATGGAAAGATCCTCCAACATAACCTCCAACCCACACACCCACCTTATACCAGAAAAAATCCCCCCTGAAAACGTCTGTATACTTCCTAATAACCAATACTATGTGTTAACATTGGGCAAAGTTCATAAATTTCAGCCCTCCCCCCGGGGACTTAGGGTGATTAAGTCATCCCAAAGGACATGTTTATCATATTTTCAACCATGCTGAACAAAATGGCTATCTCAAAATTTTATCAGGTGACTTTGGGAAAAAAATGAGCGTGGGAGGGGGCCTAGTTGCCCTCCATTTTTTTTGGTCGCTTAAATAGGACACTAGAACTTTTAATTTACGATCCAATGAGTCCTCCGGCGATATTCTAGGACCACTGGGTCGATACGATCACCCCTGGAAAAAAAAAAAAAAAAAAAAACATGCATCCGTGATCTTTCTTCTGGCAAAAAAAGCAAAATTCCACATTTTTGTAGATAGGAGCTTGAAACCACTACAGTAGGGTTCTCTGATACTCTGAATATGATGGTGTGATTTTCATCAAGGTTCTATAACTTTTAAGGGGTCTTCCCCCCCTTTTTTCGAAAATCAGCCAAATTTTTTCAGGCGCTTAACTTTTGATGGGTAGGACTAAACTTGGTGAAAGTCATATATTTGAGATCAGCATTGAAATCTGATTCTTTTGATGTATCTATTGGTATCAAAAACCCGTTTTCTAGAGTTTCGGTAACCATTGAGCCGAGTCGCTCCTTACTTACAGTTCGTTACCAGGAACTTTTTGATTAGGGTTTATTCATCAACCAAAAATAACAAAATCCAGAAACTAAGCTTGTAAAGGAGATCACTACCCAAACTAGGCCTAAAAAAACAACCTATCATATAAAAATCACTAATAAGTGACTATACCACCCTACTATTTTTCAACTCATCAATTCTTAACATTCAACATATTTAACCTTGTCCTTCTCAATCCATCAGCCAAACACAAAAATCTTAAAAAAAATTACAGATTAAAGGCGAAAGAGGCTTGAGTATGACATTTTTTTTATTTTTTTTTATTTTTTCAGTTGGGAATACCTCTTTACCTTTACTGAAGCCTGTTATTGTCCACCGAGAAGCAGCTAAGAGTCCAGTTTTGGGTATGTCATTCCGTCGATTTGTCACTAAGAACGAAACGCCGTCAAAGAGTCAACCTATGTCACTTGACAATGGAACTCCCAAGCGGACTTTTCGAGCAGAGGTAAAACTATTTCCTAGACCCATTTACGATCCTTCCTCACATGAAATAGTCCCCCAGTATAGGTAATCCCAGGTATTCCTCCTCTCGAGATATTCAAGGGAAGGCTCAACAGTTACCTCCGGTACTAGTGCTGTGGTTGCCCTCCTCAGACAGAAACCCATTAAATTCTAAAAATTACTGTACTTCTACTGATACTTTAATTTGAAAATACTTACTTACATTGTTCCTAAAAGTGCTTCACCTGATTGGTGCTGAATTTCGTTGCTTGATGTCGTCGATGACCTTTATCGCCGATGGCATCAAGTGAGGTTACTATAAGGACTAGCGGCATGTCATCATCTGAGATGGAGTAGTGAAGCATGTGAAAAAAACTAGCACTTTGTTCCCAACGATAATTTCCATAATAAATCTGAGAGAAAACTCTACCGTTAACTAGCAACCGTCAACCTTTCAATAATGTAAGAGTAAGTAGGGTATCAATAACTCCTAGAGTTTAAGCATACAGAAATGCTACACACAAATACAAATCACTTTTGATGTTTTGGAAAACCGACTCCAACTAATTTGTAAAGGTAGAGTTTTTGTTTGTACAAAAAATGTTGTGACTCAAAAACTGGTTTGCTCTTTTTAATGGCTTAAAATCTCATACAAAATTGCCAATCAGGTTTTACGTTTTCTTCATTCACTAAAAATTTGATGGCAGTAAGGGGTAAATACAACAACGGTTAAAAAGGGGTTTATTTGTCCCCCCCTCTTTTTTTGGAAATACACTTAAGGAATGATGTGATGGGCATACGATGTCATAACAATAAACCACCAGAGTTAAAGCTCACTTTTCAACGAGGAAGTAATTGACTGTAATCTTTCTTTTTCTCTGTTGTGCAGTCTTTTTCTCTGTGGTGATTGGCTTACGATGTCATACCAATAAACCAATGGAATTAAAGCCGACCTTTTAACAAAGAAGTGAATGACTTTAATCTCTCTTTTTTACTGTGGTGTAGCCCTACTCTGATTGAGACTACAAAAGTCTTAGGTACGAAACCCGTACTCCTGCTTCTTTTGAATAATACGTTGTGAAAACAAAAATTGCAGTTTTTTTTTTTGTTTTTTTTTTTTGCAAAATTTGCTTATATTTCGTTGGCAGGTATCGATCTGTAAAAAAATTTTCATAATGAGAAGATAAGTCGTCGTTCTTACGCCTGAAGGTCGCGCCTGACATTTTCAAACCTCTAAAATAATTGCCTAAAACTGTTTCCTGAGCTAGACTCAAAGGGAGGATCAGTAGGGCAATTTATGTTCAGTCACAATTCGATCTACATTTCCATCCTTTTCTAAATCTTTTATCCTTTTCTTCGATCTACACTTCGATCCTTTGGGTCTACATTACTGCGCTGATTGTCCCTTTAAAACAGCCAAGTAACTGTTTTTTAACTTTTATCTCTGACGTCAGAAAACTCAGATATTACCTTAAGGCGTAACACGGTTGATGTGACAATCTAAATTAGCTTTACAAATTTGAAAAGTCACTAAACACGTGAGTTTGTGTGTTTTCTCGATTCTTACTTCGATTTTTGGCGAATTATTGAGATGATTGGAGGTATTTTTTGTCATTTTTTTATATAGAGAATAAAAACTAAGAAAAACAAGAGCTCTATATATTTTAAAAATTTTCCTCTTTTCAATCATTTTTATGGTAAACCCTTAATCACTACGTTGTTTCATGACGATCGTTGTTTCAAGAAGAGAAAAATAAATTAAAAAAAGCCCTTAGGAATTTTAAAAAATATTTTCACTCATAACTCTGACTTTGGCTATACCTCTGAATATTCTTAAAAATTTTAGTTTAGTTTCAAACACAAAATAAAGTCTTTTTGCTTCAATTGCTATTCTGTTTCAATTGGTCTCCATCGTTTTTTTTTTTTTTCGATTATTATTTATGGAATTAATGCTTGATTATTATTATTGGAATTATTGCTTGATTGTTATTATTGTTCGAATTTATGTCGAATATAACATTTTGTTTGATTATATTATCGATAATTTTTTGATTACTATTCAAATATTATATTTTTTGATGATATATTTGATTCGTTTCCGTCGGTTTTTTATTATACAAATGGTCTCCAATTATCTCAATATTTACCTGGGCTTTAAGTGCACAATATTTACTGTATTTACCAATACAATATTCACCAGGGCTTTAAGTATTTTACTAAATATCATATCACAATCACTCTCTCTTTCTCTGTCTGTCTATGTCTGTCTGTCTGTGTGTCTGTCTGTATCTCTCTCTCTCTCTCTCTCTCTATGTCTGTGTCTCCCTCCCTCTCTATCTCTATCTCTCTCTTTATCTCTCTCTCTCTCTCTCTCTCTCTCTCTCTCTCTCTCTCTCTCTCTCTCTCTCTCTCTCTCTCTCTCTCTCTCTCTCTCTCTCTCTTTCTGTCTCTCTTTAAGTTAAAACAATTTCACTCCTTTTGTTGTTGTTTTTTCAGAGGAAGAAACCGAAAAATTACTTCGAAAGTGACGATTCTGATGTTGATACACTCGGGGACAGTTGTGATAGCACAAAAACTATTGTTGCGTCAAAGGCCCAAAACAAGGTACTTCTTTCTGCTGCATCTTTATGTTGACTAAATTTGTCTAAATGGGAAAACTGGGACTTTAAAACTATAGTTGACTGTTTAAATAGCTCGAGAATGTGGGGATTTTGATTTACCTGAAATTCCCATCCCGGCTGAATTGACAAGAATTCGTTTTGGAGTTAATTTTCTGTGTCTTTTGTTTTCCTCAGATACAAAATTAGCGTTTTGATTTCTGGAAGCCTGCTAACCCATTGTTAAAATAACCTCTTTAAATGTTTTCTTAAGTCAAAATTGTAACTTTTTTTTACTGCATAGTGGTATCTATGGGTATGTTTACGACATAGATCGGCTGTAATAATTGAAAGTGCGACACATGCCATTTTGGTCGAGAATGAGTTTTGTATGTGCCGTGGGTAAACTAAGCTTGAGGAATCGAAGGGTGCTGTCAGAATTGTCTTATTTTGTACCGTTGGGAAGATAAAGAGACATAATCCTCTAAGTGGCTTATGTCTCTTTTTTATCAGGTCTTGTTGCAATTCAGAATGACAGAAGAGGATTATCTTATGGAGCTGTAACTTTGGGACCTGTCATTTGTCTTCTTTTTTTGTCTAGGGAAAAGGAGACATACGCCATAAAATGGGATAATTTTTAATGTTCCCAAAAAATAAGTTACAAAAAAACTCATTTTTAATTATCACAGGTGAGGTTTTGATTAGAATCCTGAAACCACACCTGCCACCAAATATTGATCCTTACCACCTAACATCGGTGCTGCCACCAGATATATCATTCGATATCGATTCATAGTCATAAGATCCAACTATTCTTTGAGTTTCGAGTCGAAAAGTGAGACTCAAGATTATTTCTTGTCAAAAGATAATATTCATAGGGTCACTTGTTAGAGCCTCTGTCTACTAAAAAAGAAAAAGAACAACAATTTTGAAATAGACAATATTGTCCATCTAATTATTAATTAGATGCTCTCCCATCTACTTATCCTAAAGTAATCAATGAGCTCTTAGTAGATATGGGTGTACTGGAAGTACTAGTAAATGCAGCGAAATGTACTAGCCCAACGTAGATACCCTCTGTGAGCCAATTGCTGAAAACAACTAAACCCCACTGAAATAGCCAACAATTGACGACAATTTATTCGTAACTGTTGATAAAAATGCCCACAAGACAGTACTTATGGAAATCTTAGCCTCGCGTAACAGATAGAATACTGTATTGAAAGTTGAAATCTAAAAAGTTGTCAATTTATTCTCCTTTCCAAAAGAAAGACTGTCCGTTGCTTTATAGTCAAAAGAGAAAGGAGTAATCCTTTCTTTGCAAATCATTGATTGATTGATACCTTTATTTTCAAGAATTCATAAAACAGAGATCAATGGAAAAGCATATCTACTACTAGAATGTCAAATGACCTGTGCAAATCAATTGCAGGCTACAATTTGTACTTTTCACAGGATTTTGGAGGTTCATTTTTTTTCTGATTAATTGGTTTCATCATTTCTTTATTGCCTTTTGTGATTAAAGGGTACATGTATACGAATAATTTAACATTTCTTGCGGGGGGGGGGGCGTTCTCTATCCCCCTTGGTAGGATATTGCCAAGAAATTAAGAAATTGCCGAATAAAGTTATAATCGAGGACAAAAAATACCAATAAGATAGTGTTGGTCAAATGGTGTTCCGCCGGTAACAGGCACATTACTCTAATGCTTAAAGTACCAAGGACATAAATAAAAAATAGTTTTTTCCCTGGACCCTTCGTAGGTCAATTAATGCCTAGAAAACCGGATTTTCTAAGATTTTTCTTTTGGTTGTTTCAAAATTATGAGCTTTTTAGGGCAGTAGAACATTTTCGTCGGTCTTGCCAGGTTGAACCGTGAAAAATAAAAAATATTAATTACTTGAATTTGACATCATTTTCCTCCGTAAAATTTCAAATATTAACAATATGTTGATTTCCAGAGACAACTAAACCTTAAAAGGAAGTCTACATCTTTTCAGCTATTTGGTGCCGTGTGTGTTTGGCTTAGTTTTAACTGATTCGTCACCCGCTTTTCTTTTTTTAAATTCGGTGCCCACTCCTACCAAAATCAGCATAGCTATCGGGGTCTCTTTCATTAAAAATTGTATTTTCCTATTTTTCCTAATCTTGTAAGATATATATCGTTGTGTATATTTTCACTTAACCAATTCGAGCAACCACATTTCATTTTCTCTTATCTTGATGCTTAAAAATTCGGAAAGAAATTTTTAAATTCAGTGCCCACTCCTACCAAATCTGCATAGCTATCGGGGTCTCTTTCATTAAAAATTGTATTTTCCTATTTTTCCTAATCTTGTAAGATATATATCGTTGTGCATATTTTCACTTAACCAATTCGAACAACCACATTTCATTTTCTCTGATCTTGATACTTTAAGGATGGGCTTCAGAGGACCACTTTTGGTAGTAAGGTGTTCCCCGCAGCAAATGATCACCGTAGGGATCTCATCACTATATTTTTTTGCCTGCCTGCAAGTCTCGTCATGTAAACTGCATAAATTGAGTAGTGACAAGTAAACTTTAATTCTCGCCAGAACCATTTTACACTTTTAAGCGAAGAGATTTCATTTTCTCTGTCCTTGATGCTTTAAAACAAGGCCGTATCCAGTGGGGGAGGTAACATATTTACCCCCCCCTCCCCATCATCAAAAAAATCCTGGATACGCCCTTGCTCTAAAATTATGGAACCTTTTAGTTTTAATTGTGCGAGTACCGCAGAGATATAGAGATGGCGTGTTTCTTCTAGGTGAAAGATGACTATGGAATTGTAAGAGACTCGAAGGGTGGAAAGACTCCGATAATCACTCTTACTCCTCTCCGCTCAGTGAATGTCCCAGCGTCTGCTTCTTCCAAGAAAGAAAAAAATCTGAAAGATGTTAAGAAGGCCCGAAATTCTTTATTCAAGGTATTATTTTTTTCTCAGATTAGTTTTTTTTTTATCTCGGTAGAAACAAAAAAGTTTCATTTGAAAAATTCTTCGTTTATAACAAACACCAATGTTGCTTTTTTCATTTAATCTACAGCAAACTATTTCTGTGATGAGGTTATTGTTGGGGGCCCCGTTTCTTCTGTCCATCTTTGCTCCAAGAAGCTTCATCTTCCTCGACGCAAATCAGAAAGGGCTAGAGTTTTGTTTAGGTGCCAGATCCCCTATGTTGCAAATAAATTTAATCTGGCTCAAATAATTCAAAAAAATCGCTCGTCAATGAATAAGTGGTTTTTTTTAATTATTCCTTGTCGGGGTGCGGGGACTTTTGAAAGGTAGATTGAGTTTTAATTTTGATTTGGGATGTCTTCTGCTTTTTTTTTCTCTTCTTTCTTCTTCTTTTTTGTGTTACTGCTTGTTTTCTTTTTTCTTTTATTTTTATCTGAAGATACTTGTGTTTCCCTCTTTTATTTAAATCCCAGGGCAAGGTTTTCGATCAGGTATCTGTTGTGAATAAACTGAATATGGCTTATAGAACTCCAAAGAATCGCTCGTCAATGAAAAAATGTGTTTTGAAGAATATTCCTTATCAAGATGTGGGGACTTACTCATGAATGATCTAGTTTTAATTTTGGACTGATTTATGCTCACGCTTCGGCTGTTTTTTCTCGGCTCTTTCCTTTTTTACAGCTTGTTTTCTTGATTTATCTTGACCCTGCTCTTCGTTGGCTAGAGTTGTAATTTTGTTCTAACTATCTGTATTAATAAAGATTTACCGATTCAAGCCTTAGGCCTCTCGGTAATAACTCTTGCCCCCCTTAAAAAAAAGAATATGTACCATCGTAATATTATATAATAATTGCGCCAATTATCATGTCACAATTCGTGCAGAAATAAAGAAGCGGCATATCTACGTTTCGGCAATAGGCTATTTATTATTTACCCCCTCCTCTGTCCTAACTACTCTGCAGGCATGGAATAGTCTTAAACCTGGCTAGCCGGCTGCAGGAAACTATATGCTCTGAAATCTGTTGGGATTCACCACTTACGTGCTTGCTTGAGTTTCCTGCCCTCCTAAAGTTATGCACTTTTTTTCAAGTGGCTGATTTGAAATTTTGAAATTTGCTTATTGATTTAAAATGCTGCGCAATTTCACGGTAAAACACTAAACAAACTGTTGAAAACCATTCTAAACAAAAGAAAAAAATGAAGTAGAAAAAAACCGGAGAACAAGCAAACACTGAAATACACTACATAGTTTCAGTGTAGATAAATGTAGAAAAATGTAGATGAATATATCGTGGCAAAAAAAAAAGACAATTTAAACGGAACAAAAGTGAAAAGTGGTTAAGATTTGTTGTTATTTAGTAAGGGCAAACTTGGCTTCATAACAAATTGTTTGATATTTTTTTAAAGAACAAAATACGTTCCTCCTCCCCCTCCCCCCTAATTTTTGCGAATCGACACCACTGATTAAAAGTTGAGCAAAGATATATATCATGCATACTGATAAATTAATAGAGAAATCGTCGTCTCTTAAATCACAGTGGTATTTCCAAGAAGTAATAAAAGTGAAATAATAAATATATGATTAAAATTTGAAAGTCGAAACAGAACCGTTAGAATGAAAACAGAACCGAGAGATCAACTTGAGGAGTGACAAGGATAACAGGAAGAATAATTTCGGCTCCGATCTGCACCGCTTTATTTCACTATTCCATATGAAATGATATTTATGAGGAATGGATATCCAGATCAAATGCAGAACGAATCATTAAGAAAATATTAGTAATGTTTTATTCATATCTTGAAAAAAAAATATCTGATGCTCTTCGATGCTATTATATAAGGAAGAAAAAAAAGAAGAAAATATTAAAAAAGAAGAAAAGGGGGAAAAAACTGAGTGCCTTAACTCCACTGTGAAGGGCAAAGAAAAATGCTGATTTACCTCGAGAATAATTTTTTTCAGAGATAAGTTTTACCAGCAGTGAGTAATTAGGGAATCCATAGGATAATGGGGAAAGTATTGGCTTCGTTTTGTTTTTCAATCTAGTTCAGCGCTGTCACGAAAATTAATTCTTAAAGGTCCCACTTCCTCACCACTATCATTAAAGTTTATATAATTTTTAGGTCACTTTTGGGAGCTGACAAGTATTTTCAGAGTTATGAGAATTTCATCGTTTATGTATTGGGTAAATACTAAGTGTCTGGCCACTTTCGAAGGAAACGTGCTAATGAAATAAAAGTGGTTAATCCCTTAGATTATTCCTTATTTTATCCTCTTTTGTAATATCTTGGTCGCTTTTCTGGACTATTATTTGAAATGATTTTAAAAGTGGGCATCAATAAGGGAAACGTGATAATCTGATTAATAGAAACATGCTGCATTTTATAAAGTAAGAATGTCATTGTTTTAGTGCTTTCTTTTAGTTTTGTGGATATACCTCCCTGCGGACCCCCCCCCCTCCCCCCGAGGAAACTCCTCAGAGAAAAATCCTCTCCGCGCGGAAAATCCCCCCTCCCCCCATGGAACGTTTCCCCGATATTTTTCCTTTTATTGGGGAACAGAATCCATAAATCAAAAAACGCGATTATGCACTAAATTGGTTAACCCGGTCATCGATCTTTTCAGAAGTCTTGCTTTTCGCAACACAGTTAATCTCAGACTGAATAAGGTTGTCCTTTACCATAAATTTATTTAAATTACTTAATTAATTTATTTTCATTGCATATGGAAAGAGTTGGGAAAATATATGCATGTTAAATTCATTTTGATATGGAAAAATGGTCATGAACGGCAGTACCACACCCTGGTCACTGCTCCCATGTTGAATCGCGAAAATAAACGAGCAAAACTAATTTGTAAAGTTTGAAAGCATTTCTCGCCAAGAAAAATTCAATTATTGATATCGTGTTAATTCCCAAAGACAACTGCGCCTTCAAAGGGAAGATTTACCTTCTTAAACTGTTTGGTGCCATATCTTTTAGGCTTATTTTTTTTTACTGATTTTGACTGTTGTTTCTATTTTTAATTTGATGCCCGCCTAACACTGCATAACTGCATTAAGGAATTTCCCACTTTTACTAATTTTTGAAGATATGCAGGGCTATGTAAGTTTCGGCTTAACCAATTAAAAAATTAGATTTCGTTTTCATTGTCCTTGGTACTTTAATGGAGTGTCCTTGGTACTCTATGATTGCTAAGAACTGAGGGATAAATCTGCCAGTGGTGCTGATCTCATGTAGGGTGGTATCCATGCCACTGTTTGAACATGTGGTGGTATCTCACTTTGTGGTGGCATCTATAAACAGTATTCGTAACCGTTTTGACCTCTAAAGAGGTACAAATGGGGCTACTAGTATGATGTAGAGGTTCTACTAGTGTAATGTTGGAGTGTTGACGTTTTTGAAAGATATTCGTTTTAATAACTTTATGTTTAACCATGCTTTGAGAAATTAGGCAGAGTATGCAGAGCATAAATGTATTTTCAAAACATAAGTATTATAGGTGGCGTTACAAAAGCTTTAGCACATGATTTAAAATAGGATAGAAGGCCGATTGGAAGGAGCTGTGTGAGGTTTTATTTCTTTATTTCTAACCGTAAAGAATCTTCGTGATAAAGGGGGAACGGGCTGAAATTCGTTTGAAAGACCTGCCATCCTCCCCAAAAATTTAAAAGGAGTTTCCTGGAAAATTCACTTTCCGATTTGGCCCTCCACCACCAGGAAAAATTTAGACCTCCCTCAAGGGTGGAGCTTACTTTCATTATGTTTATTTTTGTAATCTTTGAGAAAAATAATTTCAGAACTAGTCGACCTCCTTGTGAGGTTTATCACAGTATCAAGAATTTTTCACATTTGGAGTGTTAACTACTTTCTCTATGGCCTGAGCATGAGAAAGGTGTATGTATTAGGCATCTCTGTTTTATGTACTGTAGGCGCTGATCTCAGTTGGCAGAGTAGGTCTTCACTCTCCAAACGATGGTGCGCTCTGGGTTGTTCTGGACACTAAAATTTAAGCCGTTTTTGTAGTTTATGCGAAGTCTAATGTATTTAAATAATATGAAATGGTGTCTTATGACGGTAGACGACTGAGGTCGCTTTTTGAGGAAGGCCACCGAGTAAGCTTGAGTAAGTACCCGTTTTCAACAAGAGTAGATGTCAGTCATCGGCACAAAATCTTGTGTGAAAAATAATTTGTTACATAATACTACAAAATTGTACCACTTAAAATTGTTGCCTGCCAGCAATATATTTTTTTTTCACTAAGCTCTTCTTTTTTAGAGTACGTCCAAGTCAGTTCTGGGAAAGAAGAAGTTGCTTCCAACTCGCCAAGAAACTTTGAGCCTTGTAAGTATTTCTATGTTCTAATAAGCTATACTTTAGCTGAAGAGTGAAATAGCTCCTTAAAAATTAGCAAAATACCTAAGATACTTGGTAGTGGAAGCACCTACAAGAAACGTTTTTACCCTTCATCAGCCAACAGGGCTGAGGAGTGTAAGTATAGAAGTTATTCGTTTCTTAATTCCAACTTCTTAAGAATTTACGGTAAATCGCTTTTTCCTCTCTTAGTTAGCAATTCTCTTGCCCTATATTGAGTACCATTTGGACCAAATCCGGATGAGGGTCCTGTCTAGGCTACTGTTCTATTCACATACAGAGTGGAGCATAAGTCACTTCGCCATTTAAAATCAAAATATAACTTTGCATTGAGTGCACTTTATTAATTCTTGTTTTATATACTTAGTTGAAAGACCAGAACTTTTTTTGGTTTATTTATGCAAAATAACGTAGCGTAAATTACCTCTATCTTAATTAAAAATTATATTCCATTTTAAAATAGTATAATGAAATTTCTCCGCTCTACTGTGTAATAAAAAATAAATAATAAAACTTCCTGATGTTTTTACATCCACGCAAACTTATGATGATGGCTAAATTTTGTGGATGACTCAAGTCTGAGACGAGTGACAGGCAGGGAGGGGGTATTAAAGAAATATTTCTTTTGAATTTCACCTAGAAAGATTGTTAGATGCATTACATCCTTTATCCAGGTGTATAAAAGAAAGGAAACACCTATACATGCCTCAGAAAAACAAGTATCCGAGCTTTCTTTTCTATGGCAATAATGCAAACTTTACATTTTTCTGTAACTCGAACTTCCAAGCTTCAACTACCTGTGAAAGTTGGCTCAGATTAGGTAGAGTCCCGGATTGTGTCTAGTTTCCTCCTAATTTTTGAGTTTTTAGTGACCTTGTGTTCGCTGAGAAAATTGGCTAAGGGCTCCTCAAATAAACAAATTTACCTGTTAAATTAAGGTTTTCGCTCCCTTTCCCTAAAAAAAAATGCTCTTTTTGGTTAGTTGATTTGGCAAAAAATTCGTCGGGTCACTGCAGATTGGCACAGTCCTGGGTATCTGCCACTATTTCTATTATTTACTTATATATTTATTTCCCCTCAAAATCGCACATAAATGTGCCTCGTATATAAAGCACATAAATGAAATTATATAAGTATATACAAGAGGATAAAATAAAAGTTCAAAATAGGGATAAAATCCTTTTTAATAGACAGTGTATAGAAAATTCACAAAAAAATACCAGATATTTCGGTCACATATACAGTGACCGTCATCAGTACTTTTACTACTGATGACGGTCACTGTATATGTGACCGAAATATCTCGTATTTCTTGTGAATTTTCTATACACTGTCTATTAAAAAGGATTTTATCCCTATTTTGAACTTTTATTTTATCGTCATGGAAAGGTAGTGTGGTCTCCGAAATTATCTATATATACAAGATATATAATTATGTGAGTAATTAAAGTATATAAAGCACATAAATGACATTGCAAAAACAATGGAATACTTGAACAACCGAAACAAAGCATTAATTTAAAGTAGGCCTAATAACAACTGAATAAAATACGTAAGAAATAACCTGACAAATATCAAACATTGTTTGAGCTCTGGAAAAAAGGGAAAAGATGTGCATAAAAAGAAAGTTTTCTGACTTATGGTAAAAATTATCCTTCTTAACCCTAGTTAATTCCAACGGCTCTTTAGTTGTAAATACGTAATAAATAACAAACAAATATCAAACATTGTTTGAGCTCTGGAAAAAAGGCAAAATATGTGCATAAAAATAAATTTTTCTGATTACTTATGGTAAAAATTATCCTTCTTAACCCTAGATAATTCCAACGGCTCTTTAGTTGTAAATACGTAAGAAATAACAAACAAATATCAAACATTGTTTGAGCTCTGGAAAAAAGGGAAAAGATGTGCATAAAAAGAAAGTTTTCTGACTTATGGTAAAAATTATCCTTCTTAACCCTAGTTAATTCCAACGGCTCTTTAGTTGTAAATACGTAAGAAATAACAAACAAATATCAAACATTGTTTGAGCTCTGGAAAAAAGGGAAAAGATGTGCATAAAAAGAAAGTTTTCTGACTTATGGTAAAAATTATCCTTCTTAACCCTAGTTAATTCCAACGGCTCTTTAGTTGTAAATACGTAAGAAATAACAAACAAATATCAAACATTGTTTGAGCTCTGGAAAAAAGGGAAAAGATGTGCATAAAAAGAAAGTTTTCTGACTTATTGTAAAAATTATCCTTCTTAACCCTAGCTAATTCCAACGGCTCTTTAGTTGTAAATACGTCAGAAATAACAAACAAATATCAAACATTGTTTGAGCTCTGGAAAAAAGGGAAAAGATGTGCATAAAAAGAAAGTTTTCTGATTACTTATGGTAAAAATTATCCTTCTTAACCCTAGCTAATTCCAACGGCTCTTTAGTTGTAAATACGTAAGAAATAACAAACAAATATCAAACATTGTTTGAGCTCTGGAAAAAAGGGAAAAGATGTGCATAAAAAGAAAGTTTTCTGATTACTGATGGTAAAAATTATCCTTCTTAACCCTAGCTAATTCCAACGGCTCTTTAGTTGTAAATACGTAAGAAATAACAAACAAATATCAAACATTGTTTGAGCTCTGGAAAAAAGGGAAAAGATGTGCATAAAAAGAAAGTTTTCTGTACTTATGGTAAAAATTATCCTTCTTAACCCTAGCTAATTCCAACGGCTCTTTAGTTGTAAATACGTAAGAAATAACAAACAAATATCAAACATTGTTTGAGCTCTGGAAAAAAGGGAAAAGATGTGCATAAAAAGAAAGTTTTCTGATTACTTATGGTAAAAATTATCCTTCTTAACCCTAGCTAATTCCAACGGCTCTTTAGTTGTAAATACGTAAGAAATAACAAACAAATATCAAACATTGTTTGAGCTCTTGAAAAAAGGGAAAAGATGTGCATAAAAAGAAAGTTTTCTGATTACTTATGGTAAAAATTATCCTTCTTAACCCTAGCTAATTCCAACGGCTCTTTAGTTGTAAATACGTCAGAAATAACAAACAAATATCAAACATTGTTTGAGCTCTGGAAAAAAAGGAAAAGATGTGCATAAAAAGAAAGTTTTCTGATTACTTATGGTAAAAATTATCCTTCTTAACCCTAGCTAATTCCAACGGCTCTTTAGTTGTAAATACGTAAGAAATAACAAACAAATATCAAACATTGTTTGAGCTCTGGAAAAAAGGGAAAAGATGTGCATAAAAAGAAAGTTTTCTGATTACTTATGGTAAAAATTATCCTTCTTAACCCTAGCTAATTCCAACGGCTCTTTAGTTGTAAATACGTAAGAAATAACAAACAAATATCAAACATTGTTTGAGCTCTGGAAAAAAGGGAAAAGATGTGCATAAAAAGAAAGTTTTCTGATTACTTATGGTAAAAATTATCCTTCTTAACCCTAGCTAATTCCAACGGCTCTTTAGTTGTAAATACGTAAGAAATAACAAACAAATATCAAACATTGTTTGAGCTCTGGAAAAAAGGGAAAAGATGTGCATAAAAAGAAAGTTTTCTGATTACTTATGGTAAAAATTATCCTTCTTAACCCTAGCTAATTCCAAAGGCTCTTTAGTTGTAAATAAGTAATAAATAAAAAAAAAATATCAAACATTGTTTGAGCTCTGGAAAAAATGTAAAAGATGTGCATAAAAAGAAAGTTTTCTGATTACTTAGGGTAAAAATTATCCTTCTTAACCCTAGCTAATTCCAACGGCTCTTTAGTTGTAAATACGTCAGAAATAACAAACAAATATCAAACATTGTTTGAGCTCTGGAAAAAAGGGAAAAGATGTGCATATAAAGAAAGTTTTCTGACTTATGGTAAAAATTATCCTTCTTAACCCGAGCTAATTCCAACGGCTCTTTAGTTGTAAATACGTAAGAAATAACAAACAAATATCAAACATTGTTTGAGCTCTGGAAAAAAGGGAAAAGATGTGCATAAAAAGAAAGTTTTCTGATTACTTATGGTAAAAATTATCCTTCTTAACCCTAGCTAATTCCAACGGCTCTTTAGTTGTAAATACGTAAGAAATAACAAACAAATATCAAACATTGTTTGAGCTCTGGAAAAAAGGGAAATGTTGTTCATAAAAAGAAAGTTTTCTGACTTATGGTAAAAATTATCCTTCTTAACCCTAGCTAATTCCAACGGCTCTTTAGTTGTAAATACGTAAGAAATAACAAACACATCTCAAACATTGTTTGAGCTCTGGAAAAAAGGGAAAAGATGTGCATAAAAAGAAAGTTTTCTGACTTCTGGTAAAAATTATCCTTCTTAACCCTAGCTAATTCCAACGGCTCTTTAGTTGTAAATACGTCAGAAATAACAAACAAATATCAAACATTGTTTGAGCTCTGGAAAAAAGGGAAAAGATGTGCATAAAAAGAAAGTTTTCTGATTACTTATGGTAAAAATTATCCTTCTTAACCCTAGCTAATTCCAACGGCTCTTTAGTTGTAAATACGTCAGAAATAACAAACAAATATCAAACATTGTTTGAGCTCTGGAAAAAAGGCAAAAGATGTGCATAAAAAGAAAGTTTTCTGACTTATGGTCAAAATTATCCTTCTTAACCCTAGCTAATTCCAACGGCTCTTTAGTTGTAAATACGTAAGAAATAACAAACAAATATCAAACATTGTTTGAGCTCTGGAAAAAAGGGAAAAGATGTGCATAAAAAGAAATTTTTCTTATTACTTTTGGTAAAAATTATCCTTCTTAACCCTAGCTAATTCCAACGGCTCTTTAGTTGTAAATACGTAAGAAATAACAAACAAATATCAAACATTGTTTGAGCTCTGGAAAAAAGGGAAAAGATGTGCATAAAAAGAAAGTTTTCTGATTACTTATGGTAAAAATTATCCTTCTTAACCCTAGCTAATTCCAACGTCTCTTTAGTTGTAAATACGTCAGAAATAACAAACAAATATCAAACATTGTTTGAGCTCTGTAAAAAAGGGACAAGATGTGAATAAAAAGAAAGTTTTATGACTTATGGTCAAAATTATCCTTCTTAACCCTAGCTAATTCCAACGGCTCTTTAGTTGTAAATACGTCAGAAATAACAAACAAATATCAAACATTGTTTGAGCTCTGGAAAAAAGGGAAAAGATGTGCATAAAAAGAAAGTTTTCTGATTACTTATGGTAAAAATTATCCTTCTTAACCCTAGCTAATTCCAACGGCTCTTTAGTTGTAAATACGTAAGAAATAACAAACAAAAATCAAAAATTTTTTTAGCTATGGAAAAAAGGGAAAATATGTGCATAAAAAGAAAGTTTTCTGATTACTTATGGTAAAAATTATCCTTCTTAACCCTAGCTAATTCCAACGGCTCTTTAGTTGTAAATACGTAAGAAATAACAAAAAAATATCAAACATTGTTTGAGCTCTGGAAAAAAGGTAAAAGATGTGCATAAAAAGAAAGTTTTCTGACTTATGGTAAAAATTATCCTTCTTAACCCTAGATAATTCCAACGGCTCTTTAGTTGTAAATACGTCAGAAATAACAAACAAATATCAAAAATTGTTTGAGCTCTGGAAAAAAGGGAAAAGATGTGCATAAAAAGAAAGTTTTCTGATTACTGATGGTAAAAATTATCCTTCTTAACCCTAGCTAATTCCAACGGCTCTTTAGTTGTAAATACGTCAGAAATAACAAACAAATATCAAACATTGTTTGAGCTCTGGAAAAAAGGGAAAAGATGTGCATAAAAAGAAAGTTTTCTGACTTATGGTAAAAATTATCCTTCTTAACCCTAGTTAATTCCAACGGCTCTTTAGTTGTAAATACGTAAGAAATAACAAACAAATATCAAACATTGTTTGAGCTCTGGAAAAAAGGTAAAAGATGTGCATAAAAAGAAAGTTTTCTGACTTATGGTAAAAATTATCCTTCTTAACCCTAGTTAATTCCAACGGCTCTTTAGTTGTAAATACGTAAGAAATAACAAACAAATATCAAACATTGTTTGAGCTCTGGAAAAAAGGGAAAAGATGTGCATAAAAAGAAAGTTTTCTGATTACTTATGGTAAAAATTATCATTCTTAACCCTCGCTAATTCCAACGGCTCTTTAGTTGTAAATACGTCATAAATAACAAACAAATATCAAACATTGTTTGAGCTCTGGAAAAAAGGCAAAAGATGTGCATAAAAAGAAAGTTTTCTGACTTATGGTAAAAATTATCCTTCTTAACCCTAGCTAATTCCAACGGCTCTTTAGTTGTAAATACGTAAGAAATAACAAACAAATATCAAACATTGTTTGAGCTCTGGAAAAAAGGGAAAAGATGTGCATAAAAAGAAAGTTTTCTGACTTATGGTAAAAATTATCCTTCTTAACCCTAGCTAATTCCAACGGCTCTTTAGTTGTAAATACTTCAGAAATAACAAACAAATATCAAACATTGTTTGAGCTCTGGAAAAAAGGGAAAAGATGTGCATAAAAAGAAAGTTTTCTGATTACTTATGGTAAAAATTATCCTTCTTAACCCTAGCTAATTCCAACGGCTCTTTAGTTGTAAATACGTAAGAAATAACAAACAAATATCAAACATTGTTTGAGCTCTGGAAAAAAGGGAAAAGATGTGCATAAAAAGAAAGTTTTCTGATTACTTATGGTAAAAATTATCATTCTTAACCCTAGCTAATTCCAACGGCTCTTTAGTTGTAAATACGTAAGAAATAACAAACAAATATCAAACATTGTTTGAGCTCTGGAAAAAAGGCAAAAGATGTGCATAAAAAGAAAGTTTTCTGACTTATGGTAAAAATTATCCTTCTTAACCCTAGCTAATTCCAACGGCTCTTTAGTTGTAAATACGTAAGAAATAACAAACAAATATCAAACATTGTTTGAGCTCTGGAAAAAAGGGAAAAGATGTGCATAAAAAGAAAGTTTTCTGATTACTTATGGTAAAAATTATCATTCTTAACCCTAGCTAATTCCAACGGCTCTTTAGTTGTAAATACGTCAGAAATAACAAACAAATATCAAACATTGTTTGAGCTCTGGAAAAAAGGGAAAAGATGTGCATAAAAAGAAAGTTTTCTGACTTATGGTAAAAATTATCCTTCTTAACACTAGCTAATTCCAACGTCTCTTTAGTTGTAAATACGTCAGAAATAACAAACAAATATCAAACATTGTTTGAGCTCTGGAAAAAAGGGAAAAGATGTGCATAAAAAGAAAGTTTTCTGATTACTTATGGTAAAAATTATGCTTCTTAACCCTAGCTAATTCCAACGGCTCTTTAGTTGTAAATACGTAAGAAATAACAAACAAATATCAAACATTGTTTGAGCTCTGGAAAAAAGGGAAAAGATGTGCATAAAAAGAAAGTTTTCTGATTACTTATGGTAAAAATTATCATTCTTAACCCTAGCTAATTCCAACGGCTCTTTAGTTGTAAATACGTCAGAAATAACAAACAAATATCAAACATTGTTTGAGCTCTGGAAAAAAGGGAAAAGATGTGCATAAAAAGAAAGTTTTCTGATTACTTATTGTAAAAATTATCCTTCTTAACCCTAGCTAATTCCAACGGCTCTTTAGTTGTAAATACGTAAGAAATAACAAACAAATATCAAACATTGTTTGAGCTCTGGAAAAAAGGGAAAAGATGTGCATAAAAAGAAAGTTTTCTGATTACTTATGGTAAAAATTATCCTTCTTAACCCTAGCTAATTCCAACGGCTCTTTAGTTGTAAATACGTAAGAAATAACAAACAAATATCAAACATTGTTTGAGCTCTGGAAAAAAGGGAAAAGATGTGCATAAAAAGAAAGTTTTCTGATTACTTATGGTAAAAATTATCCTTCTTAACCCTAGCTAATTCCAACGGCTCTTTAGTTGTAAATACGTAAGAAATAACAAACAAATATCAAACATTGTTTGAGCTCTGGAAAAAAAGGGAAAAGATGTGCATAAAAAGAAAGTTTTCTGATTACTTATGGTAAAAATTATCCTTCCTAACCCTAGCTAATTCCAACGGCTCTTTAGTTGTAAATACGTCAGAAATAACAAACAAATATCAAACATTGTTTGAGCTCTGGAAAAAAGGGAAAAGATGTGCATAAAAAGAAAGTTTTCTGATTCTTATGGTAAAAATTATCCTTCTTAACCCTAGCTAATTCCAACGGCTCTTTAGTTGTAAATACGTAAGAAATAACAAACAAATATCAAACATTGTTTGAGCTCTGGAAAAAAGGAAAAGATGTGCATAAAAAGAAAGTTTTCTGATTACTTATGGTAAAAATTATCCTTCTTAACCCTAGCTAATTCCAACGGCTCTTTAGTTGTAAATACGTAAGAAATAACAAACAAATATCAAACATTGTTTGAGCTCTGGAAAAAAGGGAAAAGATGTGCATAAAAAGAAAGTTTTCTGATTCTTATGGTAAAAATTATCCTTCTTAACCCTAGCTAATTCCAACGGCTCTTTAGTTGTAAATACGTAAGAAATAACAAACAAATATCAAACATTGTTTGAGCTCTGGAAAAAAGGGAAAAGATGTGCATAAAAAGAAAGTTTTCTGATTACTTATGGTAAAAATTATCCTTCTTAACCCTAGCTAATTCCAACGGCTCTTTAGTTGTAAATACGTAAGAAATAACAAACAAATATCAAACATTGTTTGAGCTCTGGAAAAAAGGGAAAAGATGTGCATAAAAAGAAAGTTTTCTGATTACTTATGGTAAAAATTATCCTTCTTAACCCTAGCTAATTCCAACGGCTCTTTAGTTGTAAATACGTAAGAAATAACAAACAAATATCAAACATTGTTTGAGCTCTGGAAAAAAGGGAAAAGATGTGCATAAAAAGAAAGTTTTATGATTACTTATGGTAAAAATTATCCTTCTTAACCCTAGCTAATTCCAACGGCTCTTTAGTTGTAAATACGTAAGAAATAACAAACAAATATCAAACATTGTTTGAGCTCTGGAAAAAAGGGAAAAGATGTGCATAAAAAGAAAGTTTTCTGATTACTTATGGTGAAAATTATCCTTCTTAACCCTAGCTAATTCCAACGGCTCTTTAGTTGTAAATACGTCAGAAATAACAAACAAATATCAAACATTGTTTGAGCTCTGGAAAAAAGGGAAAAGATGTGCATAAAAAGAAAGTTTTCTGACTTATGGTAAAAATTATCCTTCTTAACCCTAGCTAATTCAAACGGCTCTTTAGTTGTAAATACGTAAGAAATAACAAACAAATATCAAACATTGTTTGAGCTCTGGAAAAAAGGGAAAAGATGTGCATAAAAAGAAAGTTTTCTGATTACTTATGGTAAAAATTATCCTTCTTAACCCTAGCTAATTCCAACGGCTCTTTAGTTGTAAATACGTCAGAAATAACAAACAAATATCAAACATTGTTTGAGCTCTGGAAAAAAAGGGAAAAGATGTTCATAAAAAGAAAGTTTTCTGACTTATGGTAAAAATTATCCTTCTTAACCCTAGCTAATTCCAACGGCTCTTTAGTTGTAAATACGTCAGAAATAACAAACAAATATCAAACATTGTTTGAGCTCTGGAAAAAAGGGAAAAGATGTGCATAAAAAGAAAGTTTTCTGATTACTTATTGTAAAAATTATCCTTCTTAACCCTAGCTAATTCCAACGGCTCTTTAGTTGTAAATACGTAAGAAATAACAAACAAATATCAAACATTGTTTGAGCTCTGGAAAAAAGGGAAAAGATGTGCATAAAAAGAAAGTTTTCTGATTACTTATGGTAAAAATTATCATTCTTAACCCTAGCTAATTCCAACGGCTCTTTAGTTGTAAATACGTCATAAATAACAAAAAAATATCAAACATTTTTTGAGCTCTGTAAAAATTGGAAAAGATGTGCATAAAAAGAAAGTTTTCTGACTTATGGTAAAAATTATCCTTCTTAAACCTAGCTAATTACAACGGCTCTTTAGTTGTAAATACGTCAGAAATAACAAACAAATATCAAACATTTTTTGAGCTCTGGAAAAAAGGGAAAAGATGTGCATAAAAAGAAAGTTTTCTGATTACTTATGGTAAAAATTATCCTTCTTAACCCTAGCTAATTCCAACGGCTCTTTAGTTGTAAATACGTAAGAAATAACAAACAAATATCAAACATTGTTTGAGCTCTGGAAAAAAGGGAAAAGATGTGCATAAAAAGAAAGTTTTCTGATTACTTATGGTAAAAATTATCCTTCTTAACCCTAGCTAATTCCAACGGCTCTTTAGTTGTAAATACGTAAGAAATAACAAACAAATATCAAACATTGTTTGAGCTCTGGAAAAAAGGGAAAAGATGTGCATAAAAAGAAAGTTTTCTGACTTATGGTAAAAATTATCCTTCTTAACCCTAGTTAATTCCAACGGCTCTTTAGTTGTAAATACGTAAGAAATAACAAACAAATATCAAACATTGTTTGAGCTCTGGAAAAAAGGGAAAAGATGTGCATAAAAAGAAAGTTTTCTGATTACTTATGGTAAAAATTATCCTTCTTAACCCTAGCTAATTCCAACGGCTCTTTAGTTGTAAATACGTAAGAAATAACAAACAAATATCAAACATTGTTTGAGCTCTGGAAAAAAGGGAAAAGATGTGCATAAAAAGAAAGTTTTCTGATTACTTATGGTAAAAATTATCCTTCTTAACCCTAGCTAATTCCAACGGCTCTTTAGTTGTAAATACGTAAGAAATAACAAACAAATATCAAACATTGTTTGAGCTCTGGAAAAAAGGGAAAAGATGTGCATAAAAATAAAGTTTTATGACTTATGGTAAAAATTATCCTTCTTAACCCTAGCTAATTCCAACGGCTCTTTAGTTGTAAATACGTAAGAAATAACAAACAAATATCAAACATTGTTTGAGCTCTGGAAAAAAGGGAAAAGATGTGCATAAAAAGAAAGTTTTCTGATTACTTATGGTAAAAATTATCCTTCCTAACCCTAGCTAATTCCAACGGCTCTTTAGTTGTAAATACGTCAGAAATAACAAACAAATATCAAACATTGTTTGAGCTCTGTAAAAAAGGGAAAAGATGTGCATAAAAAGAAAGTTTTCTGACTTATGGTAAAAATTATCCTTCTTAACCCTAGCTAATTCCAACGGCTCTTTAGTTGTAAATAAGTAAGAAATAACAAACAAATATCAAACATTGTTTGAGCTCTGGAAAAAAGGGAAAAGATGTGCATAAAAAGAAAGTTTTCTGACTTATGGTAAAAATTATCCTTCTTAACCCTAGCTAATTCCAACGGCTCTTTAGTTGTAAATACGTCAGAAATAACAAACAAATATCAAACATTGTTTGAGCTCTGGAAAAAAGGGAAAAGATGTGCATAAAAAGAAAGTGTTCTGATTACTTATGGTGAAAATTATCCTTCTTAACCCTAGCTAATTCCAACGGCTCTTTAGTTGTAAATACGTCAGAAATAACAAACAAATATCAAACATTGTTTGAGCTCTGGAAAAAAGGGAAAAGATGTGCATAAAAAGAAAGTTTTCTGACTTATGGTAAAAATTATCCTTCTTAACCCTCGCTAATTCCAACGGCTCTTTAGTTGTAAATACGTAAGAAATAACAAACAAATATCAAACATTGTTTGAGCTCTTGAAAAAAGGGAAAAGATGTGCATAAAAAGAAAGTTTTCTGACTTATGGTAAAAATTATCCTTCTTAACCCTGGCTAATTCCAACGGCTCTTTAGTTGTAAATACGTAAGAAATAACAAACAAATATCAAACATTGTTTGAGCTCTGGAAAAAAGGGAAAAGATGTGCATAAAAAGAAAGTTTTCTGATTACTTATGGTAAAAATTATCCTTCTTAAACCTAGCTAATTCAAACGGCTCTTTAGTTGTAAATACGTAAGAAATAACAAACAAATATCAAACATTGTTTGAGCTCTGGAAAAAAGGGAAAAGATGTGCATAAAAAGAAAGTTTTCTGACTTATGGTAAAAATTATCCTTCTTAACACTAGCTAATTCAAACTGCTCTTTAGTTGTAAATACGTCAGAAATAACAAACAAATATCAAACATTGTTTGAGCTCTGGAAAAAAGGGAAAAGATGTGCATAAAAAGAAAGTTTTCTGATTCTTATGGTAAAAATTATCCTTCTTAACCCTAGCTAATTCCAACGGCTCTTTAGTTGTAAATACGTAAGAAATAACAAACAAATATCAAACATTGTTTGAGCTCTGGAAAAAAGGGAAAAGATGTGCATAAAAAGAAAGTTTTCTGATTACTTATGGTAAAAATTATCATTCTTAACCCTAGCTAATTCCAACGTCTCTTTAGTTGTAAATACGTCAGAAATAACAAACAAATATCAAACATTGTTTGAGCTCTGGAAAAAAGGGAAAAGATGTGCATAAAAAGAAAGTTTTCTGACTTATGGTAAAAATTATCCTTCTTAACCCTAGTTAATTCCAACGGCTCTTTAGTTGTAAATACGTAAGAAATAACAAACAAATATCAAACATTGTTTGAGCTCTGGAAAAAAGGGAAAAGATGTGCATAAAAAGAAAGTTTTCTGATTACTTATGGTAAAAATTATCCTTCCTAACCCTAGCTAATTCCAACGGCTCTTTAGTTGTAAATACGTCAGAAATAACAAACAAATATCAAACATTGTTTGAGCTCTGGAAAAAAGGGAACTGATGTGCATAAAAAGAAAGTTTTCTGATTACTTATGGTAAAAATTATCCTTCTTAACACTAGCTAATTCCAACGGCTCTTTAGTTGTAAATACGTAAGAAATAACAAACAAATATCAAACATTGTTTGAGCTCTGGAAAAAAGGGAAAAGATGTGCATAAAAAGAAAGTTTTCTGATCTTATGGTAAAAATTATCCTTCTTAACCCTAGCTAATTCCAACGGCTCTTTAGTTGTAAATACGTAAGAAATAACAAACAAATATCAAACATTGTTTGAGCTCTGGAAAAAAGGGAAAAGATGTGCATAAAAAGAAAGTTTTCTGATTACTTATGGTAAAAATTATCCTACTTAACCCTAGCTAATTCCAACGGCTCTTTAGTTTTAAATACGTAAGAAATAACAAACAAATATCAAACATTGTTTGAGCTCTGGAAAAAAGTGAAAAGATGTGCATAAAAAGATATTTTTCTTACTTTTGGTAAAAATTATCCTTCTTAACCCTAGCTAATTCCAACGGCTCTTTAGTTGTAAATACGTCAGAAATAACAAACAAATATCAAACAGTGTTTGAGCTCTGGAAAAAAGGGACAAGATGTGAATAAAAAGAAAGTTTTCTGACTTATGGTAAAAATTATCCTTCTTAACCCTAGCTAATTCCAACGGCTCTTTAGTTGTAAATACGTCAGAAATAACAAACAAATATCAAACATTGTTTGAGCTCTGGAAAAAAGGGAAAAGATGTGCATAAAAAGAAAGTTTTCTGATTACTTATGGTAAAAATTATCCTTCCTAACCCTAGCTAATTCCAACGGCTCTTTAGTTGTAAATACGTCAGAAATAACAAACAAATATCAAACATTTTTTGAGCTCTGTAAAAAAGGGAAAAGTTGTGCATAAAAAGATAGTTTTCTGAGTTATGGTCAAAATTATCCTTCTTAACCCTAGCTAATTCCAACGGCTCTTTAGTTGTAAATACGTCAGAAATAACAAACAAATATCAAACATTGTTTGAGCTCTGGAAAAAAGGGAAAAGATGTGCATAAAAAGAAAGTTTTCTGATTACTTATGTTAAAAATAATACTTCTTAACCCTAGCTAATTCCAACGGCTCTTTTGTTGTAAATACGTCAGAAATAACAAACAAATATCAAACATTGTTTGAGCTCTGGAAAAAAGGGAAAAGATGTGCATAAAAAGAAAGTTTTCTGATACTTATGGTAAAAATTATCCTTCTTAACCCTAGCTAATTCCAACGGCTCTTTAGTTGTAAATACGTCAGAAATAACAAACAAATATCAAACATTGTTTGAGCTCTGGAAAAAAGGGAAAAGATGTGCATAAAAAGAAAGTTTTCTGATTACTTATGGTAAAAATTATCATTCTTAACCCTAGCTAATTCCAACGGCTCTTTAGTTGTAAATACGTCAGAAATAACAAACAAATATCAAACATTGTTTGAGCTCTGGAAAAAAGGGAAAAGATGTGCATAAAAAGAAAGTTTTCTGACTGATGGTAAAAATTATCCTTCTTAACCCTAGCTAATTCCAACGGCTCTTTAGTTGTAAATACGTCAGAAATAACAAACAAATATCAAACATTGTTTGAGCTCTGGAAAAAAGGGAAAAGATGTGCATAAAAAGAAAGTTTTCTGACTTATGGTAAAAATTATCCTTCTTAACCCTAGTTAATTCCAACGGCTCTTTAGTTGTAAATACGTAAGAAATAACAAACAAATATCAAACATTGTTTGAGCTCTGGAAAAAAGGGAAAAGATGTGCATAAAAAGAAAGTTTTCTGACTTATGGTAAAAATTATCCTTCTTAACCCTAGTTAATTCCAACGGCTCTTTAGTTGTAAATACTTAATAAATAACAAACAAATATCAAACATTGTTTGAGCTCTGGAAAAAAGGGAAAAGATGTGCATAAAAAGAAAGTTTTCTGACTTATGGTAAAAATTATCCTTCTTAACCCTAGCTAATTCCAACGGCTCTTTAGTTGTCAATCTCAAAACTTATTCAATATTACTAAAACAAATTGGAAAACCAAGAAAAGATTTACAATATTTAAAATAGAAAACGCGAATTGAAGACAAACTGCAGATTAGTTTGGAGCTTTATAATGATCTATGTTATACTAGATTGTTTATGTAATAGTTGAAAAGGTTGTGACCAAAAATAGTAGTCAATGTCTTATTGTCAGAGATAACTGATTTTATGATTTCATTGATAGGGTATAGGATTGGACAGGAATCGAAATCCATAGTTATGCTCAACATAGATCCTTTACAGTTTGAGTCTAGGCAGAAATTTCTTGTGGCAAAGAGTTCATGGTGCATTGATAGGCGTGAGAATTAATTTTAAGAAAATCTAAGTTGCTTAGACTATAAAAACCAACAAAGAGAAAAATCTCTAAAAAAAAACAAACAAACGAGACTGTGGCCATTGTATAGAAAATGAAAACAAAATAAAAAAAAAACCGCTTTTTTTTCGCCTGTATAAAAAAATGGGTTATTACGAACTAAAGAAAAAAAAAAAAAAAAAAACAAGATAAAACTAAAAACCAAAAAAACCACCACCAAAAAAAAAAAACCAACAAAAATGTACAATAGGCGCAAAAAAATACACGTCGGGAAAAGATTCAAAAATATAGTTAATTAAGTGAGGACACCAGAGTAACTGAGGAAAAATAAAAAAAACTGTAAGTTACTTTAATTATTCAGTTGCGAAATAATCCTTTTGTTAGCTATTACTGAAGCAAATCGTTTTGGTCTAACAGGTAAAATAGTCCCCTGGTGATTATTTAAAATCTTTACTCCCTTATTGACAATTGATTCACTCTTTAGAAGGTTATCATAAATTGGGTCAATATTTAAATTACCCATGTCCCTCTTTATGGAAAGGTTAGCAAACATATGTTTTTTAATTTCTATGGCTTCCCTGGCCCATTGGGTGTACCCCTTATCATTAGAAATAGCCAAGGCTTCATCAAATTTTACAAAATGGTCTGGTTGAAGCCAAATATGCTCTGCTAAAGCTGAAACGAAAGTTTCTGGAGGCTTGCTTAATTGTAGGGTTTTTTCTATTGAATTACGGTGTTCAATAAACCTTTCAACAAATTGTTGGTGAGTCCTACCAATATAGAACTTCCCACAAGAACACGGAATTTTATACACCCCACTTACTAAATTTCCCCGAGTTAAATCCTTACCAGAACTAAAAAAACTACCCATTGGCCTCAGCGATTGGAAACATGTATCAATACCAAATTTACGTAAAACCCGTGAAAGTTTCTCCCCCAAACCAGGTACATATGGTAGTGAAATGAAGGTTTTTGATTCAACTAAATCTAAAGACTGAGAAACCTCAATAACCCTACTACTATGTTTGGTCCGTCTATTTTCAATTATTTTATCAATGAACTTAATTGGATAACTATTACAAAATAAAATATCCCTAAAGTATAACAATTCTGAATCCAGAAATTCCTGGGAACAGATTTTAAAGGATCTATCCACTACTGAAATTACAACCTCCCTTTTCACCGACATAGGGTGGCAAGAATGAAAATTTAAATACCTATCATTGTGCGTAGGTTTTCTGTAAATCGAGAAAAGTAAATGGAAATCCCTTTTAATTAATAAAATATCCAGAAAAGGTAATTTATTATTATCCTCAAATTCAACTGTAAATTTAATATTATTATCAAAACTATTTAAATGCTTACAAAAAAGGTCTAAGGAGTCCAACCCATGTTTCCAAACGCAGACCACATCATCCATGAACCTACCCCAGAAACAAGGGGAGATTCTAAAACTGTTTATAGCGGAGGTTTCAATGGCATCTATGAATAGATTGGCCAATAAAGGAGAAAGATAAGCCCCCAGCGGTAACCCACAAATTTTTCGTGTTTTGTTTTTTTTTTGTCTGGTTGTGGTTTTTAGTTTTTTCTGGTTTTTTTTGTTTTTTTTGTCTTTTGTGCTGAAGACGCCTTGTTTGTATACAGGCGAAATATCCGCGTTGTTTTGTTTCTGTTGTTTTCCTTTTCTCTCCATTGGCCACAGTCTCGTTTGTTTGTTTGTTTTTTTTTAGAGATTTTTCTCTTTGTTGGTTTTTTGTCATGGCTGGCCGGTTCGGCTTAAGATCTTTCATTCGCTTAGACTATGAACGAATGAGAATGAAGAGGTAATTGTAGGTAGCCGGAAATTCAATCAAGTGGATATTTTCACTTACCTGAGTAATATTATTAGTAAAGACAGTTGATGCAGTGAAGATGTTTTAAGAAGAATACCCAAGACCCAGGGTGTTTCTTCACAGTTGGAATAGTTTGGAAAAATAGGAAGATAAACATACGAACTAAGATTAGAATATTGGAAGCTACGCTAATGTCAATGGTCAAGTATGGCTCTGAGACGTGGGCCCTTTGAATGGCTAAGGAAGATTTGTTAAATGTTTCCCCGAGGAAGTGTCTGACGATATTCTTAGGTGCTCGTTTCACGTACTTCAAATGTGGTTCGATTCCACTTTTTACGGCTAAAATGTAAGAAATGAAGGAGGATGGATTGCTAAGGATTGTGCTTTTTGACCATTCATCTAGGGCCAAAAGAAAAACAGGTCATGAAACAGTTGATGGTAACGAACTGGTAGCGAAAAATAGGAGTAAAAAACCCAAAGGCTCTAAAAAACAGGATGAAAATTTTGAATAACAATTAATGCATCAAACGATTGACTTTTAATCTTAGTTCTGAATATATAAAATTATTCAAGTTTAATGTTAATCATCAAAAGCTACTAGCCTCAGAAAATTAGTCTGCTTTTTGAAAACGAGAGGAAACTCCCTCCAAAAGTCCATCCATCTTCCCTTCAGGAAATCATCCCTTCAGATTCACCATATTTCTCAACTTTCCAATAGAAGTTTAATGCTCCTATCTACAAATACCTAGAATTTTGTTATTTTGGGCAAAAGAAAGATCATGGATGCGTGCTAATTTGTTCTTTTTTCCCACAGGGGTAATTGAATCGAACCAATGGTCCTAGAAGATCAGGAGAGGGCTCGTTCGAACGGAAATTAAAAGGTGTAGTGCCTTTTCAAGTGAGCGACCAAAAAGATAGGAGAGCACCTAGCCCCCTCCCACGCCCCTTTTCTCCAAAGACATCTAGTCAAAATTTTAAGAAACCTATTTGACTCAGAAGCTGGAAGGTCCAATAACCTTGCCTCTGAGGATGACAGACCCCCCCCCCCTCCCCACAGCCTCTGGAAAGATGGCTGTGAGCTGTGCAATTTGCACATTGTTTACATATAATTTTTGTTACTGAAAAATATACTTAAATTTTTCAGGGGAGTAGGAATGTTTTGCGGTGGTATTTCACGGGGGAATTTTTGGGGGAAAACGGATTTTCCAGGAGAAATTTTACACGGGGGAAGGGAGATTTCCTGGCATGATTTGGAAAATGGTCCGAAATTACGTTTAAAAAAGAGGGTTTTTCAACTGAAAGTAAGGAGTAATATTAAAACTTAAAACGAATAGAAATTATTTTGTATATGAGGGATGCTGTCCCTTTCCTCAACCTTCACTCTTTACGCTTAAGTTTGAATTTTGTGTCCCAAATCATTAAGGACGACTCCTAAAACACAAGGGCAATTGAATTTGAATGAGAAGTGTTTTTTAAGAACTTTAAGACTTGAAGTAGGGACAACCCTTCTCATATACAGGATGATTTCAGTTCGTTTTAAGCTTTAATGTTGCTCCTTGTTTTCAGGTGAAAAACTTGCTTGTTTGTTTTTATATTTAATCCCAGAAAGAATTGGGAAGAGGTCATAAGGGAAGCATTTAAAGGACATTGGAACTTGATGGGAAGGGGTGAAGAGTTGAAGCTTTGAATAGGTTGGGTGTTGGACCCCTTCCCATAATTAACGGACAAATGTCCCGCTTCTTCCTTAGATTTGGCGATAGAAGTGAGTTGACCTCTTGTGTATATATGTTTTTAGTTAATCCATCTCAGGGAACTCATGTCAGTAGTTCATTCCAATAGTTCGTGAGTTCCTCTAAGACTTCGGTAAGGTTCATACAAGCTTATGTTGGATTATACAGGTTGGTCAGTAAAAGTGAGTTATATTTTCTAGGCTCGCTTTTGCATATTCCTTGGACCCAGTTAGGTTTGGAAAGAGAGTTTTAGGTTAATGTCATTATAATTTATACTGGAGGGTCCGTCCCCCTCCAAAGGTATATATATAAAACACTGGTGTGGCGGGCCTATGATACCGTGGGACAAATACTGTGCCATTTACTCCCCACATGCAGTACGCTTGTTGCAACCGTACTGGTAGGAGCAGTACTCGTAGAATATGTGGCCCACCAACTATAAACCAGAACCTTAGGTTTTTTTTTTTTTTTTTTTTTTTTTTTTTTTTTTTTTTGCAAAAATGGCGTGACTTTTTATATCATTACAAGGGAGAAACATTTCAAAATTTGTTAAAGGGAAATAAAAAGATTTTTCGTCCCTTGAACCAATCTTAGGTTGGGTATTGTCACATTTTCGTCAGTGTTGCCATGTTGAACCGCGAAGATAAAAAAGTGAAGCTAATTATGAAATTTGACGACGCTTTTTGGCCGCAAAAATTCAAACATGAACAATTTGTCAATCCTCAAAGACAACTACACTTTCTAAGGAAAGCTATTTTTACTAATTTTCAATCTTTTTTTTTTCGTGCTCGCTATTACCAAAAATTGAATAACTGTATATTGAGGTTTTTCTATTTATTAAAAGCTGAACCCTCGATTTTTCCTAATTATTTAAAATAAAACATATATGGCTATGTAAGCTTTTACTTAACCGTAACAAACAATTAGGTTTCATTTTGACTATCCTTGGTACTTCAATAAAACTGACAAGAAGTTGGTAAAGTAAACAATAACAAAAAAAGACTGTTTTTGTTGTCTGTAATCACGCCTTCTTTTGAAATGTCATTTGGGTATTCTCGTTTGTGACTGCTTGTGGAAATCTTATAATGTTTGCTTATGCTATTTGACGATGGGCTGGGAGGATTTTTGTGTGGGGGAGGCCCGGTAACTCTGCTTAGGACCTTCCATTATGCAGCTTGAAAATTTTTGTTTGACCTTGATGTCAACAAGGTGTGACCTGTCTTCTTGGTTAAAATATATAATTAACCACTAAAAAGAACTGGTAACCGCTCAAATATGTGTCTATTTTATTCGTGAAACATGAAAATAATGTCTAGAATAAGAAAAATCGTGATATTCGTCGCTATGGGTCAGGGGAGGAGGTTCTCCAACACGATTTTTGTTGCCTCCTCGTTAATTCAGGTGGTTCTCACTTAAATTTGTCTTTCTGTTTTCTTGTTTCTTCCATGTATTCAGGGACTGTTGAGTGTATGTCATCTTTACAGTTTTTTTTTTTTTTTTTTTTTTTTTTTTTATCGTTTTTGGATGTTTATCTCATTTATTATATTTGTATTACCAATCATAAAATTAAATTTATAAATATCCTGTAATCAAAAAAAATTATTCAGTTAATAAATTTGGCGTGGGCTGATTACAAATTGAATCACGGTGCACAATGAGTGAAAGATAAAAAAGGAAATGAAGCTGGATTTGACCTACCGGCGTTGCTGATCTTAATTTCTTGGCCTTTCAGCCAGGAGTCATACCACTGACCCTCGTTTCAAACTAAATAATCGGTGACATCAGAGCTCGCACCTCTATCTAGAAAGATATGGGATTGAAAGTTTAGCACGCTAATGACTCAGCTATTACAGTGAGGGCTTAGTTTTAACATGAATGAAGTCCCAATAAACTCTCAATTTGTTAGACTTAGGTTATATTAGATTTTTATTCCAATTTCGGGTGTCGATATTCGATCTCAAAGGTCAGGCGACATGAAAAAGAATGTTCGTGTTGATACGATTTGTCTTCGAGCATCTCCGACGGAATCAGTTTTGGACTTAGGGCTAGGTAATAGACGATGAATCTCCCTTCACTACCAAGATTGAACAAAGGACCTTCCCCCTCTTTTCTGAAAAAAATTACAAATTTCCACCTCAAAATTGAAATTTTTTTTCGTATTTTAACCCAGGCTGTGAACTTGTCTCTGGAGATTGTGTGATAGGTGACCAAAAGCAGAGGCTTTAAACTTGGAAGTGTATTCGGGCAATCTCTGCTGTCGTATCCGTCTCTCTTAGGGGTTAGTTGGGCTAACCTGATCACGAGGTTGATCTGGACAGTATGAGGAGCTTGTGGCTTAGCAAACGATTTCGAAAAATTATTATAGGTCTACCACGCCAATTTGGATCTAGATACACACAGCCATTTGTTTCGTATTTTGTAAAAAGTATTTTTTTAAGGTAATATTTTTTTCAAAGGTTTCTGTTTGGAGTTTAACATGGTCCAGGCTGCTGGATTCGCAATAATAGGAGAAAGGTATCTCAAACAGGAATATTTTAGAGCAGACGGTTGAGCGCCACCTATTTTATTTTATTTTTTTACATCGTAAAATGTTGTAAATAATTTGCAATAGCAGTATATATAAAACGACTAATGGTTACTGCATCGTTTTTTTTCTTATTTTTTAGACGGGAGAAGAGGATCAGTGTAGTAATGAAACGGTTATTGCTTCCAAATCATCGGCTGCTTTGACTGTCTACGATTTACCGGATGATCTTTTTGAATCCCCTGAAAAGACACCCAGAACTGCCAGAAAATTCTTTAAAAGATTCAAGACTATTGAACGGAAAGGGAGTCGCCCTAGCAAAAAGCCGAAGGATGATTACTCAGAGTTTTTTGAAAATTAACTGAACTATCAGTGTTTCCTTAGATAATTTCCAAAAATATTAGAAGTTATTGTAGAATATGTTGTAGTGTATTAAGTAGAATATAGCTATAAGTTCAAGTAGAAAAGTTGTAGAATAGAGAAGAAAATTTCCAGTTCCTGTTCTTTTATTAGTGTAATATGTTTAACTTCTAGCATAACTTGCTTATCGGATTTTTTTAAAACGTTTAATATGCTCAAAAGACCTTTTAAGTAACAGTTTTTGGGCTGACAAGTTGAAAAATCATTAAAAGTTCATAGTACTTTAGACTCGTATATTTGTAGCTAAAAAAAGTTCTTGAATTTATGTATTTTGAACTTATATTTCTGTAGTGTAACATGTAATATGAATAACTCGTGATATCTCGTGTCAATGTTTTCGATCCAACTATTTTGGTTTTCATTTATTAACCTGCCAAGAAAGTTTTCTAGGTAATAGTTTTTGGGCTGTTGAGTTATTAACTAATTGACAATTAAAAACACTTATTAAGTCAATGAAGTTAAAAGTCAAGCAGATTAAAAGTTAAAAGACTACGTATATTTGTACCCGACGAAAGAACCTATCTTGAATTCGCGCATTTTGAACACATCTTGTACATAATAAAACGTGAAATATGATCGAAGTTTCCCCGTTCTTTTTATAGTATAACTTGAAGCGTCACTTGCTCATCACCTTTTTCTTGGGTTTGAGGATTCATCAAGGTATGAATTTTTGATAAAGATGTTGTAATTTTCAGTTAATAACATGCATGAAAAGCCAAATAACTAAAACAAAACTAACCAAGTAAATATGCAAAAACTAAATGAAAGCACTTATTAAGCTAATTAATTAATAAAGTTCATTTGATAAAGTTGAAAGTTAAATAGCTTAAAAGTTAAAAGACTATAAATCTCTATAATTAACGAAAGTATGCATCTTCGATTTATATGTTTTTGAATGTATTTATATACACTGGTCTATCTTGCACTGGAAAAGCTGTATTTCGCTTTTGATGTAGAAGGTGGGGGAGGGGAGTGTAAACCTAAAAAAGGTTCCGGGGGAATCTATTGGTCTGGGTATGAAAAAAAAACTTTGGTTTTTTTTTCTATTTTTTTCTAAACTATTGGTCTGGGTAAAAATGCATCAGAAATTTGTTTATGTTCATTTTATTACACTTTTACGAGCCAAAACAAACATTTAGGGGGGAGGGGTCCAAACCCCCTAATTAAAATGAAAAACTATAAACTGTGAACTGAGGTATGTCCAAACCATTCTAGAGTAATAATGAAGATGAAGGTGCGGACTTTTGAAGAGAAATTTTTGAAGTTACTCTTCATGGTCTAGAAAATTAGTAGAGATAGGAAATAGAAATTCAGGAATAAATCCAGAGCAAAAATTTTGCCAGGAGAAGGTTTTTTTCTCATAAGAACTACCTCGTTGGAGAAAATACGAAATACTAGATGGTACTCAAGGCCGTATCAAGGGAGAGTACCGGATTTCATTTGATACATTTTATTTCATTTCATTACAAATAATTATATTTTACGGGGTATACATTTCATATCCTAGTTCATAAAATAGTATTTAAACATGGATTCTTAAAATCCGTATTTAATATATTTAAATATATTTTTATGTATCTTTTGACTGGGTTAGCCCCAAAAAGTTAAGACTACAAAAAAAGAGATTTCTTTACAAGGGCTCTTTTTAAGTATTCACTATTTTTTTTAAGTATCTTTTTAAAATTTTTGGAAAGAAAATGTTGTGTGTTGAGAATTAATTTATGGAAGAGAAGTGATAGTAATAACGTTAACATAAAAAAGGATAGGTTTTCACTATCAGGAAGAGCATATATCATTTTCTATCTTCTATACCATTTAAAATAAAAACAATTTTGAATTGATTAGCACCAGAACTTTAAAACCTGATATTTACTTGTATAATTACTTTGCAACAATTATTCGAATGATAGCTATCAAATACATAATTATCCTCAAATAATATTTATCAGACCAACTCGCTTTAATCTCTCAAAGAAAATTAGCTGATTCCAGAAAGTTTTATTCAGCCAATTCAACTAGTTTTTTTTAAAATATGAAAGAAAATTATAAACAGAAGATAATAGTTTAGGGCAGAAAAAATAGATAAATGCTATTAATAAAAATGTAGGGGCTATGTAAGCTATAATTTAAAATATAGTATCAACGCTTTTCGTAAATATAACAATAAGTTCGCAGTTTCTAACTCTGTGTTGTGATAAATTGTACATTACCTTTGATAATTCTCTAAGGAATATTCATATTTATACCTGTTTTTCTTGTTTCTAAAACTTTTAATTTGTATTTATGAGAGTATTTGTCCTTGTCCCAAAGTGCTTTTAGTCATTTTTATTTTCTTAGTATTTTTGTTGTCTTAAGCCAAAGGATAAGGAAGTTTGGCTCACATTGCTTTGGAAAAGAAATGCAATTGTTTGTTGTTTTTTTTTAATGAGAGTAGCATTGCTGCGTTTGAGGCGAAAGCCAGTAATTTATTTTATTTATCTTGTGACACTTGTAAGCCAAAAATATAAAAAGTAATTAAGTCATTACTGTACCAAGTTTTGTTCACTTAATTGGGCATGAAGGGGAGAGGGGGGGGGGGGTAATATATATTGAGCTACAAATTTTGAGAATCCATTTTCCCCTCATTTGTGGTAGGAGCATACCTGGTAAAGATACATACCAAAAGATGTTATTGTGCTTAGTTGTGACTCAGTATAGTTGTTTCTCAATCCTTGATTTATAAATAGTTATTAATAAGGTTATTATTAATTGTAATAGTTATTATTCTGACGCAAAAGCTTATGTTCGGTCATAGAACTTGTCCCACAAATCAACCGTTTTTAAAAACTTTGTTCAACGATTTTTTTTCAATGCTAGGCAGTAGATGTAGGTATAGATGAGAAGGTAGGGGTTATTCGATAGTCCGGGTATCTCCCGAAAGGTGAAAATGCTATTATGCACAGTTTTAATTTTGTATTATGCGATGTGTACATAAAGACATTTCCTTAAGTTCCGACATTCCGACATGGTATCTTAGCAATATCTCTTTAACCGTGATCATAATTTCCTCATAGTTAGATGATGTGAGATACCAATGTGTAAATGAGATCACGGATGGCCGTTCTCTTTGATCAATTGATACAATTGTTACAATTAAAGTATATTTACAATACTCATTAGAAATGCTTTATTAGCACTTTTTTCACTTGCCCACTGACCATTAGCTCATTCCCTATCCAAGAGCTCATACAATTATTTTAGTTAGACTATATTTATAATATTCGTTAGGAATATCAAATTAGCCCATTTTGTGTTATTAGTCCATTCCAAAAGCTAATGTAAAGGATGACCGTCTTTTTAGTTTAATTAGCGTATTTATTATAATTAAACTATATTTATAATACTCATTAGAAATAATTTATTAGCTCATTTGCTGTTAATAGCTCACTTGCCTTTAGCCCACTCCCTATCCAAAATATAATATAATGTTTTAGTTAAATTGTATTTATAATGCTTAATAGGGATGCAAAATTAGTCCTTTTCATGTTATTAGCCCATAACCTATCCAAAAGCTAGTTCAACGGATGGCCGTCCTATCAGTTCAATTAGTATTGTTCTAGTTAAACTGTATGAACAATGTTCATTATAAATACTTTACTAGCCCATTTTTGTCTAATAGACCACTTGATATTAGCCCCTCCCCTATCTAAGAGCTCATATAATAGCTTCCATTAGACTACATTTATGATATTCATTAGAAATTCCAAGTGTGTTCATTCCCTGTTATTAGCCCCATGTCCTATTCAAGACCTTGTACGATTGTTTGGGTTAAATTAAAATTATATAAAGTCCAATAGAAATACCTCACTATCCTAATTCGTGCCTTTAGCCCATTGCTCTAGTTAAACCATATTTATAAAGCTCATTAGAAACACCTCAATAGTCCATTTCCTGCCATGAGCCTGTTGCTCTAGTTAAACTACATTTAAAGTGCTTATTAGGAATACCTCAGTAGACTATTTCCTGTTATAAGCCCATTGCTCTAGCTAAACTACATTTATACAGCTCAATAAAAATATCTCATTAGCCCATTTCCTGTTATTAGACCATTCCTATTCATGAGCTAATGTAATACTCCTAGTTAAAATTTATCTGTGAACTTAATAAGAAGTACCTCAATAGTCCATTTCCTGCCATGAGCCTGTTGCTCCAGTTAAACTACATTTATAGTGCTTATTAGGAATACCTCAGTAGCCTATTTCCTGTTATAAACCCATTGCTCTAGCTAAACTACATTTATAAAGCTCAATAAAAATATCTCATTAGCCCATTTCCTGTTATTAGACCATTCCTATTCATGAGCTAATGTAATACTCCTAGTTAAAATTTATCTGTGAGATTAATAAGAAGTACCTCAATAGTCCATTTCCTGCCATGAGCCTGTTGCTCCAGTTAAACTACATTTATAGTGCTTATTAGGAATACCTCAGTAGTCTATTTCCTGTTATAAACCCATTGCTGTAGCTAAACTACATTTATAAAGCTCAATAAAAATATCTCATTAGCCCATTTCCTGTTATTAGCCCATTTGTCATTAGACCATTCCCATTCATGAGCTAATATAATACTCCTAGTTAAAATTTGTCTATGAGGTTAAGAAGAAGTACCTCATTAGCCCAATTCCTGTTAATAGTAGTAAAAACGCGTATTTACTATGGCGATTAGTTCTGTGACAAGTTGTTACTTTTATGAAAGTGTCGTGCTAAAGTTCAAAACTTTTCTTTGAATTTGTTTATCCTAAGCTTAATAAACGAGTTAGTATTTTCGTTGTTTTCAGTGAAAAAGAGCTTTGCGCTGTATTGCGACTTGTGGTATTAGTTGTTTGTTCATAGACCTAAAATCTTGTGTAAACGATTGCCTTTAGTTTCAGACAAGGAGGTCGGTGTAAAAATGCTGATAAAAGAGGGTAAATTTTTTTCAAGCAAAGACGATCAAGCCCCGTAGCTAGACGAATTCTATGCACTCTCACTGAAAGCGAAACTGGGGTTTTCTTAGAAAATGCACATACTCAATGCTTTCTATGGATTTTTATCTCAAACAGTTCAAGACTTCCAAAAAGTTGAACAAATAAGCTCAAAACATAAACGCTTCCGTATTCATAAAAAAAAAAAAAAAAAAAAAAAAACCGGAAGAAGTGACTTTTTCAATTCTGCTCCAATAAAGAAGCAAAAGAAAAATTTTTAATGGCTGACATAAAATCCGTCTAACGAAGCAAAATTTGACCCTTATCCAAACCTATCTTTATTCAGTACTTCCAACTCTGCCAGTTTTTAGAAGAAAGAGCCGATTTCTATCTTTTGACGCAGCAAGTATTTGGCGAAAGATAAGTTTTTAATGTTTGCCTGGCTAAAACTATTATGTTTTGGTTGTAGTGTTTTGAAAAATTCAGTAGCCAAATTAGAATTTTATAAGCCGATATAGTGGAAATCGGTCAACACTGGCTAAGACTCCCTTGCCTACATTTCAAGCCAATATACACCCTCTACACAGTTTTGCCGTCTGAACCATTAACCACTTTGTTTGGGTGTAGAGGCGAGAGATAATCGGGCAGATCTCCCTTTTTTTGTCAATGCGTTTTTGATTTAGTACACATCTAATCAGGGGCGGATCCAGGATTTTTTTTTTTTTTTTAGGGGGGGGGGGAATAGGTTGATACGAAAAAAAAATTTAGGGGGGCGCAAAATAGGTTGATCCGCTCAACTTGCGTTAGGAGCAAGTTTAATTAACGCAAACTTAGTAAATTAAGTCAATTACACTATCTTAGACTACGCTAAGAGGGCCCCCCCCCCTGGATCCGCCACTGCATCTAATAAACAAAAACATCCTATTTCTTAAAATATGCCATGGTTTTTTTTCCTGACGTTTGCAAATATTTTGTGTGTTTTTTGGGGAAAATTTTATGCTCCCATTTCATAGAATTTTTGTTTTGCATACAAACGATGAGCATTGAAAATTCATCACTACCCAGCCGTACTCTTTTTAATTAGGGTACACGTAGGCCTGAGTGAAACCTTTCACCCTATTCATATATGTCTCGGTCTCGATTAGTAAAAATGTATGTACTATCCAACCGTTCAAAGGAATCAGAAACTAAATATTTTGAATAATCATGTTTTGATTAAAGCTTCTGAAACTCCCTTAGGCGAGACGCAATTGAGCAGCATATGACGATCTTCTTAAATGCAAAAGACAGAAAAAATCAAAAGAATACTTGACAAGAATTGATAGTCCAGTTCAAAAGACGGTGGAAAAAAACAGATGACCATTAAAAGTTCTTCGAAGAATTCCAGGCAAGATGTGGACCAAGAAATCCCCAGACAGGATACTCTCAATCTAGGTTTCGCTAACCTCGTGTTGTTTCTCATTCTGTACATTTCTTGTCCCTTATTCACTGCCGTACTTCAGAATCTAAAAGATTTTTGTTCCATTCGTTACTGAAAGAATTAACAAACCACCCCAATTGCCCAGTAAATCTACGGAAAAAATCGACGATCCGGGATAAAATTGCAATATAAATAATTTTTACACCATTTTGTAGAGAAAAAAATTATGTACAACATATCAAAAGTCCCTAAAAATCCCCTCGGGGGAACAGGGTGAAAAATGGGAGGAAAGTGGAAAACTCGAAAATCCACAACCGGTAGTTTTTGATGCTGAGAATGGCATTTCTGATGCTCTTGGGTCCAAGAAGATCGAATATGCGTTTTTTTTATTGTTGTATAATAAGTGGTTTCCCCGCTGGGAAGGGGTGAAGAGTTGAAGCTTAGAATAGGTTGGGTGGTGGACCCCTTCCCATAATTAACGGACAAATGTCCCGCTTCTTCCTTAGATTTGGCGATAGAAGTGAGTTGACCTCTTGTGTATATATGTTTTTAGTTAATCCATCTCAGGGAACTCATGTCAGTAGTTCATTCCAATAGTTCGTGAGTTCCTCTATGACTTCGGTAAGGTTCATACAAGCTTATGTTGGATTATACAGGTTGGTCAGTAAAAGTGAGTTATATTTTCTAGGCTCGCTTTTGCATATTCCTTGGACCCAGTTAGGTTTGGAAAGAGAGTTTTAGGTTAATGTCATTATAATTTATACTGGAGGGTCCGTCCCCCTCCAAAGGTATATATATAAAACACTGGTGTGGCGGGCCTATGATACCGTGGGACAAATACTGTGCCATTTACTCCCCACAGGTAGTACGCTTGTTGCAACCGTACTGGTAGGAGCAGTACTCGTAGAATATGTGGCCCACCAACTATAAACCACAGGTGGCTATAGCCGTGTTCCAAAAATATGGGGGTATTGGAGGAGCATAAAATCCGCCCAGTAAATCTACAGAAAAAATCGAAGATCCGGGATAAAATTGCAATATAAATAATTTTTACACCATTTTGTAGAGAAAAAAAATTCTTTACAACATACCAAAAGTCCCTAAGAATCCCATTGGCGGAACATGGTGAAAAACGGGGGGAAAGGGGAAAACTCGAAAATCTACAACCGGTAGTTTTTTATGCTGATAATGGCATTTCTGATGCTCTTGGGTCCAAGAAGATCGAATATGCGTTTTTTTTTATTGTTGTATAATAAGTTGTTCCCCCGTTTCCCCCCTTAAGGGGACAAGAGGGGGAAAATATAGATCATGTACAACAGTCTGCAAGACCTGTTTTCTGGGGTTTCCCAGTGCGAAAAGAATGAATATGTTACTTTGATTGTTCTGTGGCTTGCCTTTCCTCCCGTTTTCCAGTTACAAGGAAAAAAGAGGGGGAGATCAAGATATCATCTTAAGGAAAAAGATAATCAAACGGCTCTACAAAATTTGGAGAGGAGACAAAAGTTTGCTGGAGATTCGCTAATAGAGCATTTACACATAGTGGAAATCCGAGCAGATTGCGAAAATCGGTCAGAAAATCGGCTCGGTTTTCACAATCCGCTCGGATTTCCGCTATGTGTGAATGCGCCATAGGTCTAAGTGCATACACATGCTGTCTCTAACACCGTTTTGACGAGAGTTCAATATCATATTCCCTGGTGCGTCTCTTTTCGTGTTTGCTGGAGATTTGCTAATAGAGCATTTACACATAGTGGAAATCCAAGCAGTTATGAAAATCGGCTCGGTTTTCACAATCCGCTATGTGTGAATGCGTCATAAGTCTAAGTGCATACACATGTTGCTACCTAGTTATAGCGAACTTCTAGTGAATAAGAACTTCCAAAAGAAAGTGAAGGTTCAAAGCAAGAAAAGGGAAGGCTGGGAAGAGAGTTCCAAAAACGCAGACAAAGCCAGTAAGGGGTTTTTCCTTTACCTAATTTTGCAGGGGCATGAGGTGAAAAAAAGACAATGCTTTTAATAGATGGTACTAAGTTTCTCCGTCATTAAGACGATGATTTGCATTTTACCATGAGAGGGCTAGTGTTCTAACGCCCGAGCCACATTATAGTCACACTTGTGGCTGCTAAAATCAATGTCTTGGATACAAATACAACGTCTGACTAGTGACCTAGTTTTTGAAATTCGCGCTAGCCCATCCCTTCAAGGCTTTCTCTAAAGCGGTCCTCACACACAGGTCGCAAAGTAATTTAACTCCACTTTACGACCGGTCATAAGGTTTAAAGTACATTCCCGCACTGATCTTAAGCGGTCGTAAAGTGAATTCAAACTTTAGTGAAAATTTTGAGCTTTCCTTATAGCTCAAGCTGTTTTCAAATGTTTTATGTTATGAGGCAGAGCAGAAATAGAAGGAAATAATTTGTGCAGCTTGGAAAGTGCGACGCGTCATATTTAAGACACTGGCTTTATAGTTCCTAAATTCTATTTTTACGTGTGAACGAGCGGTAAACCTTAAGTACAACTTAAGGTACTTTGGTTCCTCACTTTACGCCCTATGTCTGAGCACCGCTTAATTGGTCAAAATTCTTAACTGCGCCTCCTTGCTTGAGGCTGATTAGAGGTGTCGAACTGACAAATCTAATGGATAGATTCGCTTTGTGGGTTGTTTTCGTGTCAGAAGCAGGGCTCAGGTTTGGGTTTAGTCGCAAGTGTGACTACAATGTGGCTCGTACAAAAACCTCCTCTTTCTCGCCTAATAAATTTTTGTTTGCAGTTTTCATATTACACCCTATTCATGGAGGAAGAAGATGAACGTTGCAAGCTCTGCAGCCGCAGCATCCGTACTGGTGGTGTAAGTGTCAGAATCATGAACAAAGGAGCTCTTCAAATCAATGAGGCCAGTGTGCAACGAGGTGAACAGATAACAGTTGAAGACGGTGAAATAGTACACAGCCAGTGTAGAAAAGACTACTGCCGTCAGACGTCCATAGCTTATCTCGGAAAAAGAAAGAATGACGATTCCGGTGATACTGAAGTTTCTCTAAACAGATACACTAGATCTAGGCAAGACGCATATGATGTGAAGTCAAACTATATGTTCTGCAATACGAAGCTAGTCCTTCCGTCTGAGACGAAAAAAAGCCTAAAATGACGAGTGCCAAAAAGTGACCCCAATTGAAGTGAAAAAATCGATTCTTCAGGGCTGTGATTCTAGGAAAAATGACGATTGGGCTAATCCTGTCCGCAGCAGTCTGAATTCTATAAGCTCGGATTTGCGTGCAGCTGATGCAGTGTATCATAAGATATGCTACTCTAACTTCAAAACTCTCAGAGAAATTCCAAAGTGGTACTCTAGTGCCACTGATCTGGTGAACGCTGCTGGAAGACCACAGTAGCGTACAAATCGAGATGCATTCATTAAAGCTGTTAATTATTTCGAAGTACTCGAAGATGAACAGTTTACAGTAAAAGAAATAGTGGAAAAGATGAGGCTTTTTCTTGGGCCAGACCTGTCGCCGTACACCACAAAGCATATAAAATTACTCCTTAATGAAACCTACGGCGATTGGTGTTGTGACTTTCCGACAAACAGCACAGGAGATCTTTCGTGATTTTTACAGAACTCCGCAGCCGAGTGAAGAAGACCAGCTGAAGTTCATGATAGAGACAGTGGCCAAAGTAAGTAGGAATGACATTAGGTTAGCGCAGTGTACAGACTCTGACTGCCTGAGCCTGAGCAGTATAGAAAAAAAGGAAAAAGTTGTAAATTTCTTACCACAATATCTGAGGCTCTTTCTTTCTCAGCTAATCACGGGATCAGACAAGGACCTACAGGTAGGTTCAATCGGTCAAGCAATAACGCAGGCTTGCCGTTCCCGATCTTTGCTCGCTCCTTTACAAGTATACCTTGGAGTCCAGCTACACCACCAATCTGGTTCACGTTTTCTCATCGACCAGCTGAATAGAGTAGGTTTTTCTACTTCTTACTCTGAAGTGCTTCGATTCAAGCGTTCTACCGCAGTAACTCATGGTACAGAATTTCCAGGGATGACTCCTGGAATTTTCATCCAGTTCATTGGCGACAATATCGACCACGACCACTTAAACCCAAAAATACGTCCAAATAGAAATTCCGATTTCCCCCCTCATTTTACCCCTTTAAGGGAGATTTCGGGTAGTTGTGCAAGGGGGATTCAGAGGAATTTTTTTTTGTGATTAAGCTAATTTTTTTTAACATTTTGGTGTAAAAAAAAAAATCTGTTGCAATTTCCCCAAGGTCAAACTGTATTTTTCCTCCACTAATATTATTATTACCATTATTATTCAATATAAAATCAGAAATCAAATAAAACCAAAACGACAAACAAAACAATGTCCAAAACATCTCCAGAAGCCAAGCAAAAAGTCCGCGAGTAATAAGGTTATTCTAACTAATTAAAAAAAAACAAATGGAGCCATAATTTCAAAAAACATTACCCTAAATAGAGCCTTTGCTTCAAACATTAATACTACCATCTTAAAAAATAATAAATTGACCAAATAATCATCAATAACAGGTAAAAACACTGGACCAGGATTAAGGTCCGTCGGGGAAGAATTTTTGATGATTCCTCCACCAGCACTAGATCCAACTTGGATTCATATAATGTTTTAAAGGTAATTACTTGGCTAAAAGAAAAAAAAAGAAAAAAAAAAGAGAGAGCGAGATGAAGAAAAGAACTGTCATCCTAATCCAGCAATTGAGATAAATGTGCACTTGAACGAGGTTTTAACCTTACTCATCTATCCAATTACCTAGCACAAAACAGTATAACCGAACCGTCAACCAAATCGAAATGTCCAAATCCATGCAAAGTCGTCATCAATAAATGTAAGCCGTTTTAAATTTACAAGAAAAATAACCTTAAATCTAACGAAATATTTCCAAGTAATAACCTTTCATTAGGGCTCATCAGAACAATACCACCTGCCTTAACGGGTTTCGACGCTTTACTTTCTTTACCCGGCACAGTGGAGCTCTACCATAAGATCTTTTATGGTATCCCTATGTTAGCTAAAACTTGTGAGATACAAGCATACTAGTAAAATCATTCAAAATTTACATACAAAATAAGATTGGTTCTATCCTTAACGAAATCCCTTGGGTCAATGAAACGCAAAAACAATTCTGGAACAATTAAAGACTATGGTCGGGACGTGAGTTATAAAACAAAGTGTTTTATTGGTATCTGGAACCAATTATAGATTTAAAGTCCTTCAAGCTGGTTTGGAAACAATGTACAAACACAAAATTACAAAAAAGAAAAGTGAAAGAGAAATTATATAAAAATATCTTTCAGTATTTCTTTATAATTTTTTCTATATTTACCTAAACGTTCATGATACAGAAAACTAATTTTTTTAAATTGCCTACTGGTTTTATTGGCAGTTTGTATTTGTAATTCTGGAACCACTAAAGACTATGGTCCTGGACGTGAGTTATAAAACAAAGTGTTTTATTGGTATCTGGAACCAATTATACATTTAAAGTCCTTCAAGCTGGTTTGGAAACAATGTACAAATAAAAAATTCCAAAAAAGAAAAGTGAAAGAGAAATTATATTAAAATATCTTTCAGTATTTCTTTATAATTTCTTGTATATTTACCTGAAAGTTCATGATACAGAAAACTAAATTTTTTAAATTGCCAACTAATTTTATTGGCAGAAAAAACTCTCAAGACAAGTTTTTGGCTAAGCGTTTTACATCTATTTTTAAAATCTGTGTAATTAATTCAAATTCTTGCATACCTAGCTAATTGGGAATAATAAGCTGAATAAGTAATATTTGCATGTATATTACTTTCAAGGAATGGAAAATTAATTACTTCAAAATTAAAATCATTAGTTTTATTATATATTTTAAAAACTAATTTATTATTATCTGAAATAATAATATTTAAATCTAAGAAATGGTCAGAGTGTCCTGTCCCATAGCTAGGCTCCAGAATTAACTCTTGTGGATAAATATTTTATGAAATCTCCATAAACTCTGCGCAATTTATTACTAAGAGATTATCCAGATACCTTTTATTATTTGAATGGTAATATTTCAGATTAATTGGGCTATTTTTATTTATCATATATTCATATTCTAATTGACTAAACAACCAGTCCTCTATATATATATATATATATATATATATATATATATATATATATATATATATATATATATATATATTAAGATGGCTTCCAAACATCAGGAAAACGGAGGGTTAAACTGTGCTTCGGGGGGGGGGGAGACTGAACCCTTTCCAATGCGACTGTGGGCTCTGCTTAAACACTAATGACTTTGAGCTGACTGCATAAATTAATAACGAAAATTATTTTATTATCGGAATGTCGCAAATAACTAGTATGTATTTCCAAAAGTTCAAGGAGATGCTATATAAACATAATAACACATTTTTGAACAAAAGAGAAGAAAACATGGAAGAAAATAATCATAAAAAAAGAAGGATTGTAATGTTTGTGGAAATATACAGATTCCGAAAGTCTGAAAACGGAATTTTAATACTAATAGATACATCGAAGAAATCAGCTTATTTTGTTGATTCCAAAAATATAAGATTCATCAAGTTTGGTGTTACCCATCAAAATTTGTGAGCCTGAGAAAATTTGCCTGATTTTTGAAACAGGGGGGAAACACGTCCTAAAATTGAAGGAATCTGAAAGAAAATCACACCATCAGATTTAACGTACCAGATAACTCTACTGTAGAAGTTTCAAGCTCCTATCTTCAAAAATGTGAAATTTTACTATTTTTGCCAGAAGACTACAAGCGGCCGAGTCTATTAGGCTTATGTTCACTTGTTCGCCAGTGAGGCCAAGCAAATTCAGTCCTGGATTTTGCATACAAGTCCAGTGGACATTGTCCGTCACGCGTCCACCCAAAATCAATCCAATCTTTCCTCCCCTTAGTTCTATGACTATCTACCTTAGTTCTGCCCTAGGAATGAACGGAGGGATGATAGACTTATCTATCAACAAGTGATATGACATCCTTTTTATACAATCGTAAAAAGGACTTATTCCAGATTTGCCTCTCACTCACTTGGACTATCTTTCTTGGCTTTTCTTGGCTTGGACTATCATTCTGATTTTAATTAATTTTCTTAGGGAGCTTATGGTCATCAATGACCCACCTCCAGGGCCCCCACGCCCCTCTCCCAATTTCTGCCTCGATCGTACAACTTTTTGCCACCTCCCCATTTTTCTTTTTTAATTTTTAATTATTATTTTTTTTCGAACTTCGAATTTTTTATTTTTTTAACTTGGAAATCTTATAAAAATTTTTTGCAGAATTAGAAATTTTTCAACTTTTTTTTCATATCTTAAAATGACATTAAATATACTTATGACAAAAAAATCACTTGTGATATTTTCGAAACATAAAATGAAGATGGTATACATATGTCAGCCGGGTTTTTTCCTATTAGAAAAAGAATGTTTATAGTGACATTTTTCTTTTTTTTTACTTAGTTTTTTTTTAACTTAGAAATATTTCAACTTTTTTTTATGTCTTAAAATGACTAAATATCTATAACAAAAGAAATTCGTGATTTTTCATATTAGAAAAATATAATAATGTTTCTATCAGTGAAAAATAATGTTTGTAGGAACATTTTTTTTACATAGTTTTTTTTTAACTTAGAATTATTTTTCAACTTTTCTTCTCAGCTCTTAGAAATGACTACATATTTATAACAAAAGAAATTCACTTGTGACATACGTATGTTAGCCATGATTTTTCTTTAAGACAAATAATGTTTTTAGTGATTTTTTTTTAACTTAGAAATTTTCATAAAAATCTGGATATTTCGACCACATACGTCAGTGATTAATGAAGGTCTATGCAACCTGGTTATTGTTTGTCTATATATCATAGGTGTTTCCTGTTGTTGTTTTTTTCAATTTTCAGCAGTGGTTAATGCTGGTCTATGCAAACTAGGTTTTTTTCTTTTCTTTTTTTTATTATAGGCTTCACAGTTTCATCATAGATGATGATTTGCCGTTAGTCCTGGTAGTTACCTCATCTTCTAATACTTAGGTACTTGTTATACCTTCTCTAGAACACGTCAGGGGAATGATTCTCCAGGATTACCTCTTGCGGTAATCTATTCTATGCAACAACTGACCACTAAGTAAAACTTGTTTCTACATATTCTTGATGGGGAGTACCCTGCTAGAACTGCTGGTCGCAAGCTGTATTTCGCGAGTTGATAGAAAGAGCTTTGCTATATCAGGAATGAGCTTTGACGGCTCCTCTGATTGAGGGTTATACAAATACTTATAGAAAACCGAAATTGACGCCACATCGAGACGTCCCTGGATCAGCGGTGGGGTATTAGCTTTCGTTTTGCCAGATGCTGCAGCACGCATTGCTATATTTTGAATATGTTGGAGTGGAGTGATGTGTTTTTTTGTTGCACCAGCGAAGAGACGACATGCATATTCCATAACAGGTCTGCTGCACGAATAGAAAAGTGGCAGAATAGCATCATCAGGGAGAAGACTTTTGTATCTTAGGATAACTCCTAACTTCTTGTTGCAAGAGGATCTAATTTTACTGGAATGCTCAGTCCATGAGAGATCTGAAGAGAAATTGACTCCAAGTATGTGCAGTGTATCAAATCGCGTTATTACCTCTCCTTTGAAGACGAAATCAGGATGAGCCCTCATATTACGTGCCTTAGAAATTAGGAGCTCTTTCTTTTTCGATTTGTGAAAACTTACAAGCCTTGCATCTGCCCACGCCTCAATTTTCTCCAAGTCAGCCTGAAGCTCCTTGTGGGGTTCACTAGGATCTTCGTCTTTCGCGATTGATGTTTTGTTGCTGTGTCATCCGCAAAGCGGTGAGGTTTTTTCACAAGGTTGTCCCCTAGGTCGTTTATGAACACCAAGAAAAGAGTTGGCCCAAGATTACTTCCTTGTGGTACTCCTGATAAAACTGGGTGCTCTTTGATATGAAGCCATCGAGGATAAATTGCAACGATCTTTGACGAAAAAAGTCAGCAAGCACGTCAAATAGTCGACCATGAATTCCATAGGCTTTTACTTTACATAGAAGTCCCTTTTGCCATTCCCAATCAGAAGCTTTAGAGTTGTTAATGGAGATAAATTTATTAGCTTGCCCTTGAGAAACGAGCTAACCCATTCTTAATACTGTACATCAGATATTATAAGGTATACTGTTTTCTGCGGAAACCGTATGACGTGTTTGCCAACGACATATGTGACTCAAGGTTTTGGTAAAGGGTCTTATTAATAACGCTTTCATAAACTTTGCCTACGGAGGACAGCAGACTTATTGGACGATATGATCCTACATTAGTAATGTCAGACTCTGCCTATGGAACAGGGACCACATGAGTGGTTTTCCAGGCTTTTGGGGATAGTCCCGCTGCGTAGCATTTTCTATACAGAGAGGCAAGAGGACCAGCAAGTTCTGGGGCAAATCTCTTAAGGATGAGATTGGGAATCGTGTCAGGTCCTGAAGCTTTGGTGACAACCAGGTGGCTTAGCGCTCTGAGCACCTTTCTAATAGCTATGTTAACGCTGGTAATTTTTGCATCTGTTCGTGGTGGAAAGGGGGAGGGGAGACTCCGTCCTCACTAACTTAGGAGTCCTTTGAAAGGGCTTTTGCAAGAGCATCTGCCTTTTCCTGGCCTGACTGGATCATCATCCCTTCAACATGAAGTGAGGGAATTGATGTTGATTTAGATGACGGTAGGACAGTGTTTAATGCTGTCTACAAAACCTATGTTTATCTAAAATGTTATTAGCAAATGGTTTTGTTAGTTGTGTAGCATTTGAAGGGGATGATAGAACAGGAGGTTGTTAAAGTGAGAAAAAATTGCAGACTCGAGGACATAGCAGACTTAATCAAGGATTCGTCTTGCAATTAGCTTGTTTTAATGAAATGTTTGAAGTTGTATTCTAAAAACTACACTGAATAAAGGAATGTACCCTGTAAAATCTTACTTGATTTTGAAATAGGAAGGGATTGCTAACCGGTTCTTATTAGAATTGGACATGGTATGCTTAAATTCTAACTGTTATTTTATAGCTTATTTTCTCGTCTTTTTTATAGCCAACTAGTAAATTGGCTACTAGGTTCTTACTTAATTGGACTATTTACAAGGAATTTTTGACTAATTTACGCTCAGATTTACTGTATATTGTGTTTTTTCCACACATTTAGTGTAGATTTCTTTATTCAAGTATTTGCCTTTATTCAAGTTATAGATTCCGAAAGTTTAAAAAACAGAATTTTAATATTAATAGATACATCTAAAGAATCAGCTTATTAAGCTGTTTCCAAATGTATTAGACTCATGAAGTTTAGCGTTGCTCATCTAAAATAACGGGCCTGAAATAATTTGCCTGATTTTTAATATAAGGGGGAAACACCTCCTAAAATTGAAGGAATCTGAATGAAAATCACATCATCAGCTTCAGCGTACAAGAGAACCGTACTGTAGAAGTTTCAAGTTCATATCTTCAAAAATGTGGAATTTTACTATTTTTGCCAGAAGACTACAATACACCTTTAGACTACAAGCGGCCGAGCCTATTAGCCTTATGTTCACTTGTTCGCCTGTGAGACCAAGAAAATTCAGTCCCAGATTTTTCATATAAGTCTAGTGGACATTGTCCGTCACACGTCCACCCAAAATCAATCCCATCTTTCATCCCTTCAGTTCCATGACTATCTACCTTAGTTCTTCCCTAGGAATGGACGGATGGATGATAGACTTATCTATCAAAAAGTGAAATGACATCCTTTTTATACAATGATAAAAAGGGCTTATGCCAGATTTGCCTCTCACTCACTTGGACAGATGTCTTGGCTTTTTCTACAATTAGCCATGGCTTGATGCCCGCAACAACTTGATTCTGATTTTAATTGATTTTTAGAGGGAACTTATGGTCATCAATGACCCACCTCCAGGGCCCCAATGCCCCTCCCCCAATTTTTGCCTCACTCCTAGAACTTTTTGTCACCTCCCCTTTTTTCTTTTTAATTTATAATCATTATTTTTTAACTTAAAATATTTTTCGAACATCGAATTTTTTTTTTTTTTTAACTTAGAAATCTTACCGATTCTTTGGGGGGACTTAGAAATTTTTTCAACTTATTTTTCATGTCTTAAAATGACATTAAATATACTTATAACAAAAAAATCGCTTGTGATATTATCGAAATATAAAATGAAGATGATATACATATATCAGCCGGGATTTATCCTATTAGAAAAATAATGTTTATAGTGACATTTTTCTCTTTTTTTGACTTAGTTTTTTTAAACTTAGAAATTTTTCAACTTTTTGTATGTCTTAGAATGACTAAATATTTATAACAAAAGAAATTTTTGATTTTTCATACTAGAAAAATAAAATAATGTTTGTATTAGTGAAAAATAATGTCTGTAGAAACATTTTTTTTACTTAGATTTTTTTAACTTAGAAAATCTTTAAACTTTTTCTTCTCATTTCTTAGAAATAACTACATATTTATAAGAAAAGAAATTCACTTGTGACCTACGTATGCTACCCATGATTTTTCTTTAAGAAAAATAATATTTTTAGGTATTTTTTTTAACTTAGAAATTGTCATAAAAAGCTGGATAATTTCACCACATGCGCCAGTGGTTAAAGCAGGTTTATGCAACCTGGATATTGTTTGTCTATGAATCATTAGTTTTTCTTGTTTGTTTTTTTTTTCAATTTTCAGCAGTGGTTAATGCTGGTCTATGCAACCTAGGTTTTTTCTTTTTTTTATTATAGGCTTCACGATTCCATCACAGATGATGATTTGCCGCTAGTCCTGGTAGTTACTTCATTTTCTAATACTGAGGAACTTGTTATACCTTCTCTGGAACGCGTCAAGGGAAGGATTTTTTGGGATTACCTCTGCCGGCAATCTATTCCATGTGGCAACCAATCGCCAGGCGAAACTCGTTTTCAGATATTCTTGGTGAGGTATACCCTGCTCAAGGTAGTCCGGACGAGCTGTACTTCGACGAGTTGATCGCAATGGCTTTGCTTTACCAGGAACGAGCTTCGACAGCTCCTCTGATGGAGGGTTATACAAGTACTTATAGAAAACCGACATGGACGCCACATCGAAACGTTCCTGGATCAGCTGTGGGGTTTTAGCTTCCATGTTGCCAGAGGCTGCTGCACGCACTGCTCTGTTTTGAATATGTTGGAGTGGAGCGGAGTGGCTTTTGTTGCACCAGCAAAGAGAGGACATGTATATTCCATGAGAGGTCTGATACACGAATTGAAAAGTGGCAGAATAGAATCATCAGGGAGAAGACTTTTGCATCTTAGGATAACTCCTAACTTCTTGTTGCAAGAGGATTTAATTTTACTGAGATGCTCGGTCTATGAGAGATCCGAAGAGAAATTGACTCCAAGTATGCGCAGTGTATCAACTCATCAACTCGCGTTATTACCTCTCCTGTGAAGACATAATCAGGAGGAGCCCTCATATTACGCGCCTTAGAAATTAGGAGCCCTTTCGTTTTCGATGTGTTAAAACTTACAAGCCTTGCATCTGCCCACTCCTCAATTTTTTACAAGTCAGCCTGAAGGTCCTTGTGGGATTCACTGGAATCTTCATCTTTTGCGATTTATGTTTTTGTTGTTGTGTCATCCGCAAAGTGGTGAGGTTTTTTCACAAGGTTGTCACCTAGGTCACTTATGAACACTAAGAAAAGAGTTTTCCCAAGAATACTTCCTTGTGGTACTCCTAATAAAACTGGACGCTCTTTTGATATGAAGCCATCGAGGATAAATTGCAACAATCTTTGACGAAAAAAGTCAGCAAGCACGTCAAATAGTGAACCATGAAGTCCGTAGGCTTTCAGTTTACAAAGAAGTCCCTTTTGCCATTCACGATCAAAGGCTTTTGCGATGTCAAAAGAAAGAAGGCGAATATCGTGCCCCTGGGAAAGGAGCTTAACCCACTCTTAATACTGCACAATCAGACAGTCTAACATAGACCGTATTCTGCGAAAACCGTATTGCGTGTCTGCCAACAGCAGATGTGACTCAGGGTATTGGTAAAGGGTTTTATTAATGACGCTTTCATAAACTTTACCTACGGAGGACAACAGACTTATTGAACGATATAATCCTACATCAGTAAGGTCAGACTCTGCCTATGGAAAAGGGACCACATGTTTCCAGGCTTTCAGGAATAATCCCGCTGCAAAGCATTTTCTATAAAGAGAGGCGAGAGGACCAGCAAGTTCAGGGGCACATCTTTTAAGGATGAAATTGGGAATCTTGTCTGGTCCTGAAGCTTTGGTGACATCCAGCTGGCCTGGTGTTCTGAGCACATTCCTAATAGTTAGGTTAACGCTGGTGATTTTTGCATCTATTCGTGGCGGAAAGGGGGGGAGGGGAGACACCATCCTCATCAACTTGGGAGACCTTTGAAAAGTCTTCTGCAAGAGCCTCTGCTTTTTCCTGGCCTGACTGGATCATCGTCCCTTCAACATGAAGCGAGGGAATTGATGTTGATTTAGATGAAGGTAGGGCAGTGTTTAATACTGTGTACGTAACCTATGTTTATCTGATAGGTTATCAGGAAATAGTTTAGTCAGTTGTATATCATTTGAAGGGGATGATAGAACAGGAGGTTGTTAAATTGAGAAAAAAATGCAGACTCAGGGACTTAGCAGACCTAATCAAGAATTGGTCTTGTAATTGGCTTGTTTTAATGAAATGTTTGACGTTGTATTCTAAAAACTAGATTGAATAAAGGAATGTACCCTGAGAAATCTTACTTGATTTTGAAATAGGAAGGGATTGGTAACAGGCTCATATTAGAATTGGACATGGTATGCTTAAATTCTAATTGCTAAACTATAGCTTATATTCTTGTCTTTTTTGTAGCCAACTAGTAAATTGTATTTGTAAGAATTATTTTTGTTTTGTAAGAACTATTTTTGGATTTTCTTTGAACTTTTCATACTCTGTATGAACTATTTTCGATGTTGTTAGAATTTTTGTCTTTTGTAACGAGTATTTTGCATTTTGCAGAACTATTTTCGATTTGTGTAAAGTATTTTTTTTGTATTTTGTGAGAATAATATTTGCTCTATAAGAAGTATTTCGGATTTTGTTAGAATTTTTTGCATTTTGTAAAAATTATTTCAGTTTTGTAAGAACTATTTTGGATTGTACTCGAAATTTTGCATTGTGTAAGAAATATTTTTGTTTTGTGAGTATTATTTTGATTTGCTTTGAACTTTATGTATTTTGTAAGAACTATATTCTATGTTGTTAGAATTTTTGTGTTTTGAAACAAGTATTTTGTATTTTTGTAGCAATTATTTTTTATTTTGTTAGAACTATTTGGATTTGTGTAAAGTATTTTTTGTAACAAAAATGTTGTTTTGTGAGAACTATTTTGGATTTTATTGAAGCTTTTTGTATTTTGTAATAATTATTTTTGTTTTATATGAACTATTTGTAGATTTTGCCAGAGCTTTTTTTTTATTCTTTAAGAACTATTTTGTATGTGGTTAGATTTTTGTGTTTTGTAACAAGTATTTTGTATTTTTCAGCAACTATTTCTTATTCTGTTAGATCTGTTTTGGATTTTTGTAAAATATTTTTAGTATTTTATATGAATAATTTTTATTTTGTAAGAACTATTTGGGGTTTTGTTAGAACTTTTTGTATTTCTTAAGAATTACAAGGTTTATTTTTTCATGCCTTGGATCTATAAAACCCCGGGACAATAATGAAAAATTTTAAAATATGGGAAATGATCTCTTAAAACTCTCAAAACCTCGGTCCAGTCCTAGAAAATATTAAAAATAAGAAAAAAATGTTAAAAAATTGTAAATAATTGCTTAAAACCCTCAAAAGCAAGCATTCCCTTAGTCAAAATTGCCCCCAGATGTGTGTGAAAAGATATTGTTGTGCCACTCTGCTCTCGAGGTTGAATTTTTTCACGCCCTGGATCTATTAAACCCGGAAAAAACAATGAAAATGCGAAATAAAAATTAAAATAATGAAAATAATATCCTAATACTCTCAAAACCTCGGCCCAAAAGCCCTGTAAAATATTAAAAATATTAAGCAAATGTTAAAATATGGAAAATAATTCGCTTAAAATCCTCAAATGCTAGTACGTCCTTAGTCAAAATGGCCCCCAGGTGTGTGTGAAAACGATATCGCAGTGCCACTCTGCTCTCGAGGTTTAATTTTTCGATGCCCTGGATCTATTAAACCCGGGGAAAATAATGAAAAATTATAATAATAATAATCATAATTTATTTATTCCCACTGATGAACAAAAAAATGACAAGCGGAGCACAAAGAGAGAAAAAGAAAAAAAGTAAAGAAACTACAACAATCAAAATCATACACACTATAATACCACACTAACTAATCAGCACAGTCATAAAGGGTTTGTACCTGCAATAACTTGGATAATTTTTCGATGATCTTTTCTAGACTGATTTTCCAGATCTGGCAGTACTTCGGTCGGGTCACGCAAATTATACGAGCTCAGGAGACAAGTGTTACGTTCGTATAACGGTAGACGCAGCAAAAATTTCAGATACTTGCAATAAACCGATCGAAGTTTAATTTTTTTTTTTTTTGCCGTTAACCAATCCCATAGCGGTGAGATACATAGAAGATGTGGCAAAGCAATCGCTGAATAAAGTCGTGATAGCACTTTTCTGTTGTAACTATACTTGAGTGCTGCTAACTTAGAATAACTAACTCGAATCGCGGTAGATACATTTTCGATAAGCAGGGTCCTAGAACTAATGATACTAGAGCTATACGTAACACCAAGGTACTTAAGTTGATGCACCGAAAATATTTTCGTTTCATCAATGACGACATAAGGCTCAATTCTAGATACTAGACTACGCGAGGGCTACCGTGGATAAATAACCATGAACTCTGTCTTTTGGGCATTCAGTTTGAGACCTAAGCCATTGTATCCACCAATCAGCTGGTCGAGGTTACCCTGGAGGCTTGCATGGTTACCACTTATCATAAGCACATCATCAGTGTAACATAATAAACTAAAATCACAAAGTCCTAGGAAGAACCCTCCATATATATGCTCTGTTACTGACGAAGTAAGAGCATTTAACATCACCGGATTAAGAATGGATCTCTGTCGAAGCCCTCTAAAAACCCTATAGGACTAGATAATTCTTGACCCAGTTTAACCCAGATAAATGAATATCAATACCAACAAGAAAGGCAAGCTACTACATAAGCGTTAACACCATTTTCTAACAAATTAATAAAAACCTGGGCTTGAGTTACCGAGTCGAAGGCAGACGATATATCGACACTACACACAAACAGGGGCTCCCTGAACTTCCTGCTTTCGAGATAATACGCTTCAAACCCCGATGAGCAAACGCGCAGGTCAGATTTCGACGGAACTCAAACTGACGGTAATCTAAAGAGCATTTTAACACTATTTCTGGCAAAATAATTCTTTCTAAAACTTTGCTGAGGGTTGTAGATACTGTTATGGGACGATAACCAGAAAATTCATTGGGCTGTTTACCCTTTTTTGGGATATTACTCACAACACCCGCACAAAAAGATTTCGGGACTACTGCAAAATCTATACACATTTGATACATGAGTGTTAGATGTTCTAATAGTAGTATAGAACCATTAGACAGATGTTCAGACGAATTGTGTCAAATCCAGGAGCTTTCTTTCTCTTCTGCTGTTTAATAGCAACCTTAACATCAGCTTCCTTAACTACAAACGAACTTACTTCCCTTTTGAAGCAGGGGTTCTAGTTTACTTTTCAGTTCGGACTCACTAGCATGTTCAAAACCCGGATCTTTAGATCCGAAAACGGATGAATAATGTTTTGACCATTCATCTTCACTCATATTCGTAGCCGATGGCTTAGGCTGCAGTTTTGATTTTCTGAAGCAATTCCACATACTGGTTGGATTTATTAAAGCGTCACTTGATGCTCTTTCTACATCATTCATTTTGAGATTTTCGACAAGCAAACTATAGTCTTTTTTTTGTAGAACAAAACATATTACGTAAAATATCCGACCTAGGCTTATTTGATTCACGTCATATATGATACCATAGCTTTACGCGTATTTTTGCGACTTTGATTGACGGACACTCATCCCAACCCGGTCCACGAGTTCCTTTTAGCACTCGACACTTTGGCACGGCAGTCGATTTTGCAACTTTCATAGCATGGATGATTTCTGAACAGTATATATCTAAAGTGGTTGGGTCTTTCGCACCATGCATCAGTAGATGGAACGTCACTTTTATTTTGTTCAAGATGTTGTCGCAAGTTTCTACATATACTTCCTAGTTTATCTTACGCCACTCAGGCTTTGTGTAAAACATACCACCGGTGTTTCGGATCGAAGTTTGGCTAAATGGAACTCTGAAGTTTAGGCCAAGATGGTCACTCACAACATGATCAGAGTCAACTTGAACTGAACCGCTCAACTTTTAAGTTTGACAGTACATGGTCAATGTTTCTGGTAGATCCAGAGTTATGAATATATGTGAAATCCTGTGTTTTTATTATGTACTGCAACACAGTCAGGTAAAGAGGCTCTTAAAATGTCGGATAGCTTACCTGGTAGCATGAGGTCGTACTGGAAATCACCACATATAACATACCGTGTGTTACCAAGCCTTTGCGCTAATCTGCCTAAGCGGTTACACACTTCGGCAAACTTCTGCTCTGATCGGATATCGTTCATATTTATCGCTCATATATATCGTTCATATTGGTTTCAAATAAGAAACAAATATATTAAAATATGGCAAATAATCTCATAAAATTTTCGAACCTCGGCCCGTAAGCCCTAGAAAATATTAAAATATAAAGCAAATGTTAAAATATGGAAAATAATTGCTTAAGACCATCAAAAGCTAGCATGTCTTTATTCGAAATCCCCCCCCCCCAGATGTGTGTGAAAACGATATTGATGTGTCGTTCTGCTCTTGAGGTTGAATTTTTTCTGTCCTGGATCTATTAAACCCGGGGGAAATAGCGAAACATATGAAAAAGTTTTAAAATATGGAAAATAATATCTTAAAACTCTCAAAACCTCGACCCATAAGCCCTAGAAAATATTAAAAATATGATGCAAATGTTAAACATGAAAATTAATCGCTTAAAATCCTCACATTCTAGTATGTCCTTAGTCCAAATGGCCCCTAGATTTGTGTGAAAACGGTTTCGCAGTGCCACTCTGCTCTCTAGGTTGAATTGTTTCTTGCCCAGGATGTATGAAAACCGGGAAAAATATGAAAAATATTAAGATTTGGAAAAAATCTCTTAAAACTCTCAAAACCTCGACCCATAAGCGCTAGAAAATATTAAAAATATGAAATAAATGTTAAAATATGGAAATTAATTCCTTAAAACTCTCAAAAGCTAGTATGTTCTTAGTCAAAATGACCCCCCCCATACAATAAACTAGACACTGTCGATGACAAGCCATTGAGTACCACGGGGGCTGCCGCATAAAAATTCTGGAACCGATGGAGCTTGGAGCGGATTTGGTGACATCGGAACCGTGGAATTGGGGGGCAGAAATGGCAGAACCGGAACTGACAGAACCAGAATTGGTGGAACAGTGACGGGGAGTTGAACTGGGGTCTGAGCCATCAGAATCGGAACTAAAATTGCTGTAAGCAGGGCTAGAAGGGAGGGGAAGCGGAATTGGATATAATTTTGTTTTTCTTTAATATCTGAAAACACCTAGGAGGTAATGGGATTGGCTTCTTAAAACGCAAATCAATGGATTTAAAGTATGATTTATATCAAGAAAATATCTAAAAAGTGCCTCAGGAATGATGAAGGGTTCCAGAGGGTGTCATATGCCAGCCATAATGTGCCACGGTGGCGTGAATTGCCATCGGGGGCATCACGTTGGGAGTGCCTTGTGAAAACACGAACTGATGGATTTAAAGTATTATTATTATTAAAAAAGTATCTGAGAATGCCATGAAAATGATGAGGGATGCCAAAGGGTGTCACATGTCAGCCATAGTGTGCCACGGTGGTGTGAATTGCCATGGGGGCATCATGGTGGGGGTATCTTGTGAAAACGCGAATCGATGGATTTAAACCATGATTTTTATCACGAAAATATCTGAAAAATGGCTTAGGAATGATAGTTTTTGCCGGAGTGTGCCGTGTGCCAGGCATAGTCTGCCATGGTGGCGTGAATTGACATGGTGTATCACAGTGGGGGCGGCTTGCGAAAACATGAACCAATGGATTTAAAGCATATTTTTGTCATGAAAATATCTGACAGTGCCTTAGGAATGATAGTTTGTGCCAGAGGGTGTCATGTGCCTGCCAGTGTGCCACAGGTCAGAAATTGACATGGTGTATCACGTTGGGGATTGTTTGCTAAAACACGATTCAATTGATTTAAAGCATGATTTTTAACAAGAAAATATCTGAGAATACCTTAGAAATTATAGTTTGTGTCAGTTGGTGCCATATGCCAAGCCTTGAGTGTCACAGGCTGGGAATTGTCATAGAGTATTACGATATAATAATGAAATGCTATGTTCCCCATGCCCTAAGAATAAAGTATTTTCATAATGTTTGTAAATTTGTTTATTGATCATACTCGTATGTACAATGAAAAGGCTTTGCCTTTTAGATGTATCGTTCCAGGATGAATCTTCAATATATTTCACTACTGCAACCTATGAATCTTTTAGCCTATGCACAAAGGTACGCTCGTTCAAGATTGTCTCTAATATAAGTGTAAAATTATGTGTAACGATGAGGAAAAGACAGACATTTGACCGTATATGAAGGTGTATTATATTCTAGCCATACGGATAATCTTCGTTTCATTTCACCTCTGCTAGCGCGTTCAACTTCCAATATAGCAAATGGTTCTAATACTAATAAATATGTTAATAACAATCCATAATAGTCTCTGATAATACCATCTAAACTATTAATTAACAAATAGGTGTGCTTCAAATGTAACCAATTTCCAGTAATCAATTTTCTCCCTGTATGGAAATTATTCCTAAGATAGCAAACATGCAATCCATAGCTTTATTGAATCATTTCCACTAGAAAGTATTTCCAAATCATAACAATATCAATTACATAATGATCCAGGTGTCTAAGTCACCGTTCCTTTGGGGAAATCTCTGGTCTTACTTTCGATTCCTAAAGCGGACAAACATTTTTTATTACGGATGATAAAGGTTCCCCGAGGAAAAAAAATAACCTATAAATAACAATTGTATACTATACACGTCAAGCTTATGAAAGTGAAAGGCTCTACACATCCTCCACCGGTCGAACCCAGATTGTAGGCCAACGCTACCATAAAACTCCAAATAGAAGAAGTCACACTTTACAGAGAAGTAGACAATTTACAAACTGGTGCAGCGGTTTTCGCAAAAGAGGATTACAGTTCTTGCCCTCCTCTAGATTTCAAACTGCAGTTGTTACATATCAAGTTAATATTTTCTTTTGAGGCCTATCCCCTACATTGTTTTCGTAAGTTTATTTACCTCCTAATTTTGGTAAAATTTATCTTTTTCAGCTGTAATTGTGGCGTAGAGACTATCCGCTGAAACCGATTTCGGCTCGTGCACAATTGTGTTATTGATATGTATTAAAAAACTTTTCTTCGTTTGACGTCTGAAGTTGAGAATTGTTGCTGTTTGTATCTTCAAAGATTCCAGGTTCCAGCTCCAGTTCCAGGTTCCAGCTTCAGTTCCAGGTTCCCGCTCCAGATTCCAGTTTTTTTGAAAAAAAAAAGTAAGCGTCAAATGACAACTTACGAAAGTAAGTCATGCATTTTAAGTTCGCACACGATAAGGAAATCTGCCATGAGTGTTTATTAACGATTTTGCCTTATTTTTACAGCTTTGACTTAATTAATTTGTTTTACTCTATTTTTCTTTTAAAATTAGCGCAATTCCAATTTTAGATCCCTCAGATCCTGAATTCGATAGAGATATTGCTTCATCCTTTTTGAAGGAAATAGGAAGTAAAGTTTTAAATGTCCCTTTGAATTTTGATTCTTCGAGTCGGGATTATAATCGCACTTCAATCGTAAGATTTTTGACTACTGTGGGTAATTTAATGGCCAAAGAAAGTTCCATTATAAGAAGTGGTGTAAATATGGGGGATAATTCTGAGGATGATATAACCGATACACCTATTGAGGGTAAGAGCAACAAGGAGAATTTGAATCAAAGAGTAATTGGGTCAGTAGCGGACCCTCTGGAAAATATCCCAGTTCTTGAAAATGCAAAATTTATAAAACCTTTTTTAGCCAATTCAGAAGGGTGCAAACGCTGCTGGGCTGGTCAGACTCGCTAGGGATAAATGCAGTACCACTTAGAGTAGCAGAGCCACTACTTAATTTTTTTGAGGACAGAGATTCCTCAAATGTTAGAAATTTAGAGGAACTTGAAAAGGAAATGACGCAGGCGTCTTTACCAGGAAAGACAGCTGGAAAGAAATTCAAAGATTTAGCTGAATTGAGGCAATCATCCAATGAAGCAGTGTATCAGTTTTACAATAGGGTGGAGATTGTCACAAAACTGTATCTATCAGGGTATGGCAGTTTAGTAGGTTTTTCTGATAGTATAGGCCTGGATTGTTTTATTGAAGGCTCGATATTTATAGATATTTAATAAGAGATATTTATTAGAACACCAGGATGATTATAATTCCCTCTCTGAAGCGTACAAGGTAGCGCAGCGTTTTGAAGCTATTAAAAATGCAATTGGTGAAGAAAAGCAGAACTTTTTATCAGCAGCCGTAGATACTGAATGTCGTTGGACAGGACAGAAGGAAGGACTCCGTCAGAACTAGCCTGACGTAAAACGTGACCAGGGGAGGGGGAAATATTATAGTGCAGGAGGTAAGGGTTAGAATAGGAACATAGGTAAAAATTATTATAAGAACTCAGATTTGAGTAAAACCTATGGTGATGTGTCCTTTCGAGATAAAAGCGTTGTTTCCGCCAATAGAAAATGTTACAACTGTCAGAGCTTCAATCATTTAATGGCTGAATGCCCGAGTAGAGTATGCAACAGTTGTGGGAAAAGGGGACATTCTGACAATTTCTGTTATAAGTGGAACTAAAAGTATGAGAAGGGTGCCTGTTTTGTGTGTGGTAGTTTGGATAATAAAGCCTATGTATGTATGAATCGTTTTCAAGCTCAATCGTCTGGAGACTCCTCTGTGAAGCCGGGTACGTTGCAGGAAAACTAGAAGGCCAGATTGACCAAGAGGGGGCAATATCTGGCAAAGTTGAAAATTTCCCTCATTGCGAGTATATTTGTTATATGGGATTAGGTGGAACGGAATGCCCTGTTATGAAAAAAAGTTATTTTGAATAATATTGAGTGTCAAGCTTTTGTAGACCCTAGTTGTCATAAATCATTGTTAGATGAACGATTTTTTTTAATGTTTGACAAACAGAGGGTGAAAGCTGAGCCGTCTTTGGCTAGAACAAACCCATTGGTAGAGATTTAAAGGCAATTCCTACTTCATTAAAAGTAGTTTCGAATGTTGTAAGTTTTGAAGGAAATAATTCGCGGAAAATTTCTAAGGAATTCTTGGTAGTCCCTGGTTTAGGCTTTGATGTTATTCTTGGCTGGGATATACTCCGCTAAATAGGCTCAAATCTTGATTCCTGGACCAATACATTGACTTTCTTGAGTGGTGAGAATGATAAGTCGATTAGTCTGTCATTTTTGGAAGCATAGTAATGCCCAAGAAAAAAGTTGTTGACCCATTTTCAATAAAAGTAGAAGTTATTTTTAGGGCAAAAGAAGGGTTACCTTTACCTGATGGGATAACGGTCATCACAGAACCTGCTGATAAATGTTCTGAATTTTTTATGCCGCCTCTGTAAAAGTTGTAGAGGATAAGAGTATGATTTTTATTTTTAATAATAGTGAAAGTCCTTTAAAGTTAAACTGACGAGAGGCATTGGGTAGTTTTATTGAAGTGTCCGATGATGTAATTGCAGCCTACAGAGCTGAAATTATTAATAATGCGGATAAGTCTGATAAATTGAAAGATAGGAAAAATATGGAAAACCCTTCGACGGACGCAAACTTTTTCGAAAAATTTAATCTAGAACATTTAATTCGAAAGCCTGACTTGTGTGAAAAATTGAAAGGTTTGCTTATAAAGCGTAAAACCATATTTTCGGTCCATGCATATGATATAGGTCAGAATAGTGTGATGGAGTTTAAAGTAGATATTGACAAAAGTGTACTAACACTTAAACCCAAGTCCTTTAATTTACCCCTGAAAATGCAGGAAGTTCTGCAGCAACATATTTGTGCTATGACAAAAGCAGGAATCATAAAACCCGGTAGAAGTGAATATTGTTGCCCTATATTTGTTATTACACAAAGCTCAGGGGGAAAAATACCCCCTGAGCATGAGTGAACTATGAAAAATACGAGGGTTATCTTTGATTTCCGGGAGATTAATAAACTAGTCAAGGACAGTGCCTGGCCCATTAGGAGGATCCAGGATGTGCTGAACCAACTTAGCTCAAAAATAAATTTTACCATTCTTGATTTAAAACATGCCTTTTTCAATATATTTTTGGCAGAGGAAAGCCAACAGTATTGCTCATTAAGTGGACCGGATGGTGTGCAATACGTGTATCGTAAATTACCCCAAGGTAGTAATGTGAGCCCTCAGGCGTTTTGTCAATGGGCTTCAGTTTTATTTCAGTTAGAGATTTGTTCATTCTATTATTTCGAAGCACATTGATGATTTGGTTGTGGCATCCAAGAGAGATGAAAGTGAGCATCTTCGGGTCTTTTCCAGTTTGTTGGAGTATAATGTGAAGACAGGTATAAAGAAATGCAAGTTTTTTGTAGAGAATTTTGAACTGCTTGGTTTATCTGTTTCTTCTCGAAGTATTTCATCTCTGGTTAATAAACTTGACAGTATCCAAAACATAAGCAAACCTCGTAATGTCAGTGAGTTACGTAGCTTCATTGACCTAGTCAACTGGTATAGAATATTTTACTTGAATTTTGGGGAGTTAATTTACCCTTTAAAAAAGCTTTTGAGGAAAGGAGTTCCATTTGAATGGGGCCCTGAGCAGGAAGAGTTTTTTAAAGTATAAACAGGAATTGAGTACTCCAGAAACAATGCTTTTGTCATCTCCAGATTACTCAAAAGTATATTATATTGCAGTCGACACAAGTTCAATCGCTTGCGGAGCATTACTCCTGCAAAAGGATGATCTTGGTCGATTTAGACTTATATCAACTTTCAGTACAGTTCTTTCTTTAAATTTTGGGGAAATGGATAACGTGTCAAGAGAATTGTACGGTGTTGTCCAAGCAGTTAAGTACTTGGAGTATTATATATGGGGTAGAGAGACGCATCTCTTAGTTGATTGTACTTAAGAAGGAGTAAAGACTTACATAAGAAGGAGTAAAGATCATTCATCTAAGGTATATAGAATAGCTTTAATCTTGGACAACGAGTTATTCCATTGGTCACATTTGCCTGGAAGTTATCACCCTGCCGATTTAGTATCGCGTCTAGAGATAATTGAGAAATTTTGTCCATTAAATTTCGTTGAAATAGACTATCTAGGGTTAGAATTGTCAGAGGTAGCAAAACTTCAAAGAAAAGATCCCGAATTACAGAAGGTCATCAACCTTGAGTCAATAACTGATAATTTATTAGGCACTGACGTAGTTAGGCGTTGTGTCGAGAGAGATGAGGGGGATTGAAGCGGTGGACTGCGGTTGACCGAGGGACCAGGTGGTGTTAACGGGTTAAAAGAATCCTGGGAAAGCAAGGTCTGAGCTGTTAACGGGTTCAGAGGATCCTGGGAAAGGAAGGTCTGAGCTCCCATGGGGGAAGAGAGAGGTAGGTGGTGGAGTACCAAACCTTGAAAACCCTGCGGGTTTCGTGCCATGGCCATTAAGAGATGACAGGGTGGAAAAGAGTTCCGTCCCAGTGAAAATAATAGACAACAGGGCGGAAAAGAGTTTCGTGTCAGGGAAAATAATAGATAATAATTTTGTGTCTTGGCTGTTAAACATTTTTGACAGCCTGTCTCTAAGAGAAAGTGTTCTTTATTGTTATCCACTAGGAGGCGTGGGCAAGGACAAAGGAATCCCTAGGACAGCTAAATTAGTCTTGCTAAGTGTCCTAGTAGATTTGACAATCAAACTGGTTCATGATCACTTACTCATTGGTGGTCACATGTCTATGAAGAAGACATTAGACCGAGTGAGCCGTAACTTTATATTTGATAGAATAAGTACAAAAGTTCGAGAGTATTGCAAAAACTGTAATTTTTGCTTGCGTAGAAATAAAATGCATCAGAATATCAAACCTACGTTAGGAAAAACTGAAGAGCCAAAATACAAGTTCCGTGTGTTTTTGGTAGTTTCTGCTGGTCCCATGGGCGGCGCATTATGTGGACCTACTGAAAACAGAAATTTCCATATTTTTGTTAGGGTTGACCGTTTTTGAAAATGTTGTATCCTGAAAGCTGTGCCAAAGATAACAGTGGAAGCTATGTGCAACCTCCTTTGTGAGTCAGTGATAGCACACTTCGGTCTTTTTGAAGTTTTGATCACTGATTCCCACCAGCTTTTCCGTTCAAATCTCATTTCACAGATATGTGCAAAATTGAAAATTAAACGTCATTTTTTGTCAAGTTATAATCCTCAATCGCGTAGGTTATGTAACATGTAAGATGTCTTGGGATATTTATTTGCCTTTCGTTCAGAATCTACTGAATTCTACTATTTCTTCCACAGCTAAATATTCACCACATCACATAATTTTTGGTAGGCAGTCTCTTTCATTTTTGGATATTCAACTGTCATTGCCTTAAATTGATTATTTGGATAGTTATGTGGATTAAATGGTTAATTTAGTTAGAAATTTATTCACGATTTACAGGATTTGGAATGAATAAATAAGAAAACAGAGAAAGTCTCAAAGAGTACAATATAATAAAAATGCCGTAGGATTACCAGTTTTGAGAGAAGGAAACTTAGTTTATTTCCAAGATAAAGCTCAGAGCCCAAAAGAAATCAAGGTTTTAAAGCTAAAATTTCGTGGACCCTATATAATTTTAAAAATCTCAAAAGATTCCCTATTCTTGGTACAAGAACTTTCAGGGACGTCTGTAAGAAGAACAGAAAATGGTCGTCTGATAAAACCTGTAAAGGATTCAGAAGCGTTCTTACGTTTGAATCCTATGTTTCAGGAGAAAATTGATGTTATCCAAAAACCTAATATTTTCAATACTAAATTAAAATCTAATGACGAAGAGCAAAGCAGCAACGGTTATAGCTTACGTCAAAGTCCGGGTGAGAACCTTTTGGTAGTTCAAAATTGTCTTGAGCGACCAGTAATAACAAGTAAATTTATATCGAAGGAATCAAATATTGTAGAAATGGAGTACACTGTCAGAGTTCAAAGAGTGAAGAGCTAAACCAGTTTAAAAAGGATTATAGTTTGAACTATTCAGATAGTGATTTCATTGTTACGAAATTAAATTTACCTGAATGTATTCAGACAGTTAGTTTCGATTGTATCCTAACCTAGCTATTGCGTGATATCAAGTACTCATGAAAAAATTTTCGCGGAGAATATCAGCAGGATAACCGTTTATCTGGAGAGGAGAATTGGCAAATTAGGAGCTGAATGTTCGAGATTTAAGCTGTTTGCCGTGGCTCAATTAACGGCCGATTAAGCAAATTGCACGTTTTGCTCCGCTTGGGTAAAATAAGGAGCTTTCAAGGTGAGCACTTTCTTTTGTATACTTTAAATTTGTCGGCAAGGTTTCATTGGAGATGACAAAAAAACGAAAGAAGCAACAAGAACTTGACAGTTCAAACATCTCAAATGTTCCTTCACGAACATTGGTTGAAGAAATGTCAATCAAATCGTTTGCCGACAGAAAAGCTATAATTTCAGCAACAGTAAAGGGTAATTCGATTGCTTTACAAGCTCTAACGGCTACCATGAAAACAGTGGGAAACCGATTACTGGAAGTGGAAAAATCTCTGACGGGTCCAAATAAGAAAATAGCTGAATTAAAGCCGCGAATTTCTGCCATAGAAGATGAGGCGTCAAATCTGAAGGTTCAAATTTCAGTTTTGGCTAATGAAAATGTGAGGTTAACAACCGAGTTGTCTGTAGTTAATCATAATCTCCAGCGAGTAGAAAGTAAAGAAACTCGCAATAACGTTATTTTATGGAATGTTTTGGCGAACGATGTGGAATCAGCCAAAAATGTGTTGGAGAAGGTTGTTAAAGACGGGTTGGAATATGAGCAGAACTGCGATTTCTCGGTTTTGAAATATGGAAAGGAGAAAAAATTTATTAAGACTGAGATGCATAGTATAGAGACTCGAATGGCTTTGTTGAAGAACGCTAAAAAACTAAATAGAAAAGTTTTCATGAACTTTTCAAATATCTATCTGACGGATGATATTCCCCTTTTGTGCATTCGACGTCATGCAAATGCTCCTGTGGATAAGTATACGATGGAACAGATCCCAGACAATTTTTTAAGAAATATAGTGATCAACAGTAAAAATGTTCAAATACCAGAATAGCCTATGCATTATGAAAGTATGCACGAGTGGAATGCATCAAGGGATGCTTGAAAAAAAAAATTGAATTGTGTTGTGATAAATGAAGTTGGTTGTTTTTTTATTTATTATTATTTTTGTTATTATAGAGCAAACATGAATAAAGTCCTACATATGACTTTTTTATGCCTTTCTTTTATAGCAAACTTAAATAAAGTCATACAGATGACTTTTTATACCTCCTGCTATTACATAGAGAAAACAACAAAAAGTCATACAGGTGGCTTTTTATAGCCTAGGCCAACATGATTTCATTTATAGAGCAGCCTAAATAAAGTCATACAGATGACTTTATAATATATCACTCTACTATAAAGCATTATGAATAAAGTCATACAGATGACTTTTTATGCCTCTTGTTATTATAGAGCAACCATAAATAAAGTCATACAGATGACTTTTTATCCCTTTCTTTTATAGAGCAAACTTAAATAAAGTCATACAGATGGCTTTTTATAGCCTAGGCCTACATGATTTCATTTATAGAGCAGCCTAAATAAAGTCATACAGATGACTATTTAATATATCATTCTACTATAAAGCATTATGAATAAAGTCATACAGATAACTTTTTATACCTCATACTATTATAGAGCAAACTTAAATAGTCATACAGATGACTTTTTATACCTCTTGCTATTGTAGAGCAAACAAAAATAAAGTCTTACAGATGACTTTTTGTTGTTTTCTCTATTTATCAGTGGGGTAATGTAATTTCTTCTGTATGACATTTTAGTGGATCATATATTAAATAAGAAAACCAAAAAGTCATCTGTATACCTTTATTCATACTTCTTTATGTTTAAAAAGTCATACAGAAAACTTTATATCATTCTCCATCTTTTCTCTAGAAATAGAAATATATAATTAAAAACATACAAGGTATAAAAAGTCATTTGTATGACTTTATTCATGTTTGCTCCATAAAATTATGAAACTTAACAAGTTATCTGTGGGACTTTGTGCATGTTTGCTATATAATAGTAAGGTATAAAATGTCATCTGTATGACTTTACTTATGTTTTCTCTATAATAGTGAAATATATAAAAAGTCATCTGTATGGCTTTATTTTTGCTTGCTCTATAATAGCATGAGGTATAATAAGTCATCTGTATGGCTTTATTTATGTTTGCTCTATAAAATAATGAGGCATAAAGTCATCTGTATGACTTTTTATCATTCTACATAATAGGAGAAAGCATGATATATTGTCTTCTGTTTGACTTTGTACTGCATTCTATATAAAAGTAAATGACAATATTCTATCACTCAGATAAAAAGTAAAAAATTTTGTATATTGTCATATGTAGGTAACCAATAATTTAGCTTGGATGAAAGTGAAAACATCATTTGATGTCTTTATTTATGCTCTTTCATAATTCAGTAATTGTTTCTGGGGCTAATTGCATCTTGAGCCCTTAAAAGGGCCCTGAAGGTATTTCATTTGAATTACAGAAGACCGTAAAAAAAACATCAAATAATGTTTTCACTTTCATCCTACCTAAAATATATGGTCCACTGAAAATTTATCATGAGCCTTACCACCACCACCCCCCCCCGCCAACCCTTAATGTGCCTATTTATAAGATATGATATGTTTTTAAACACTTTTCAATAACTTAACTAGTGTTGATAACTTCTTTGTGTGGTTACAAAAATGAAATACCTTTGGGGCCCCTTTAAGCACTCAGGAAGAAATTAGCACCAGAAGTAATTATTGAGTTATGAAAGAGCATAACAAGGCATCAAATGATGTTTTCACTTTTATCCTAGCTAAATTATAATGCCACCTAGAAAATTGCTGCTATGCATTCCTGTTTGAGCCTGACTTGGTTGCAATTTTGCAACTAGAAATGTTTTCTGGACTTATGTCTTATGCTGCTGGGTTATTTTGGGTAAATTTGATATTTATTTGGGCAAAGTGTTTTTATAGATAATTTCTCTGATTTTTTGGGTCCTGGCCCCATATGTCTGGTTCCACTCCTCATTGTAGTCAATTTTCAGGAGGGGATTACAAATATATTAAAGTGAAAAACTCTGGGACACAAGGAAAGTGTTTTGAGTTTCATGCCTTTGCTGAATCCAGATTTGTAAGGTTTTAAAGATTTGGAAATCTTTCTTTTTATTCATAAAATAAGCCATGGTTTTACTGAATAATGGAAGTATCACTTAAAAAACTAAGGTTAATTTATACAAGATTCTGTAACTGACATAGGGATCTATGCAGTTGGACATTGAACTAACTTGGTTACTCTCCAGGATAGCAAGACACTCCTCAACTAGAACTTTGCACTATATTTATGTATGTATTTATGACCCATGATACAAAAAGAAAAAAGAAAGATGGAGTACATTCAAAACAAAGAAAATCAAACAATCAAAAGCAAAAACCAACATTAAACATCAAAAAATGACATTTTGCCATTCATGGCGAGTTTCCTTACTGCACATATGAGCATTAAGCTCAAATAGCTTGACACATAGATCTGATAGGCTATATTTTCTTATAAGGTATGAGTTACAGGTCCACAGGGGGACTCGCAGTAGAAACTTAGCATATCTAAAAAACGCACACTTCATTCTAAGACAATCAAATTCACTAAATATTCGGTAAAATGGCACTAAATAAAGAATATGTGGCAGGGCTACACTATTATAAATCCTTGCGATAAGGGCTCTATTCAAATGAAATTGGGAACTTACAATTGCACCATATGAACGATAGATTTTACTCTCCATATTTTCCAACATTAGTTGCTTAGATTACTTAAGATTCTTACCAATTGGGAGACCAAGATATGTCAACTTATCACAAGGCTTTACTCCAATACCATTCAACTCTCTAGATACATCATCAACTCTAGTCACACCTAACTCATTGAAAATCAAAACTTCACATTTTGCTGCATTTAGGGAAAGCCCAATTTCACAGTAATTTTCAGAAATTTCTTGGAAACATTTTTTTAACCTGCTAGTGGTCCTACTAACATTAAGAACATCATCTGCATAACAAAGTATCGATAAATCAATCCCTTTATAAATACAACACAAATAAAGTTGGCACTGAGCTGGCAACGTTGCATTATTATATATTGTGGGTAATTGAGAAATGTTGTCCATTAAATTTCGTTGAAATAGACTATCTAGGGTTAGAATTGTCAGAGGTAGGAAAACCTTAAAGAAAAGATCCCGAATTACAGAAGGTCATCAACCTTGAGTCAATAACTGATAATTTATTAGGCACTGACGTAGTTAGGCGTTATGACGAGAGAGATGAGGGGGATTGAAGCGGTGGACTGCGGTTGACCGAGGGACCAGGTGTTGTTAACGGGTTAAAAGGATCCTGGGAAAGCAAGGTCTGAGCTGTTAACGGGTTCAGAGTATCCTGGGAAAGGAAGGTCTGAGCTCCCATGGGGGAAGAGAGAGGTAGGCGGTGGAGTACCAAACCTTGAAAACCCTGCAGGTTTCGTGCCATGGACATTAAGAGATGACAGGGTGGAAAAGAGTTCCGTGCCAGGGAAAATAATAGATAATAATTTTGTGTCTTGGCTGTTAAACATTTTTGACAGCCTGTCTCTAAGAGAAAGTGTTCTTTATTGTTATCCACTAAGAGGCGTGG